>NW_010163550.1:61605-67748 GCF_000695765.1 Mesitornis unicolor
GACATAGGCACAAGACTGAACCTGTATCAGACCCTGTTTTTGGCAAGCTGCTGCCTGCCGGGAGGTAGATGCCAGCTGACTCTGTGCATTCCACTTTGCACATGCCCTTCGCCTGGTACCGTTCTGAGATAAAACCAAAAAACAACATTAGCTTTCACTTTGCGGAAGTTTTAACCTATGGGTTTTGGTGCAGTAAGTACGAGTGCAGGCACAGATATTAACAGCGGCTGAGGTGGCTGTTGGTTAAGCTGTGATCACGTTGTGTTTCCAGATGCCTGGATGTTTCCGGATGTTTCAATGTCTTTCTACAGTGGTTTAACTTTTCTTTACAATTTCAGTAACAACTGTGGACTACTTGAATAATATTTTAAATTAAGCGTAACTAATATATATCAATAGCTGAAGTCTTACTAGATATTACAATAGTTTCAAATTTTTTTTTGTTTTTAACAATAATATTAAAACAGGTCACATTATTATTTTTATTTTCTTTCTTCTGAAATACTGATTCATGCAGATGCACGCATGTGTTGTCTATGTTGTGATATTTCTATCATAGAATCATAGAATGTATTGGGTTGGAAGGGACCTTTAAAGAAGGCTGTAGTGTAAGAGAGATGGTCAGCGGATAAATGCATGATGTCTCTGGACATCTTGAAACAGGGAGGGTTTCCACCAGCTGCTGCTGGGAGAGGTGTGAGGCCAGACTGTAGCACTGACCTTGCAGCCAGAGAAGTGAGAACTGGAGGGGAACACAACATCATAGCCTGGTTCTTCATAAAACTTGGTAGTGCTTTCATTGAGTTGTGCCTAAGGAAAGTGGGAAACCCTGGTGCAATTGTATCCTTTCCTGTGGAGGAAGCAACACAAATGAGGCTTTCTCTCACACCTGTCTTTTCCTTGCTTGAAAGTGAAAGTTGCTCAAGAAAAAAACACCATGATGGAGCTGTAATAAAAAGTGATGGGTGACTGTGACCCCTGTAAGTACAGTGCTGAAGCTAATGGAAAAGTCTTTTAATGTTGTTAATTTTCTCAATCAAAAGAATTTAACTGAGCAAAAGATTGGACCAGCTGGACCACCAGAGGGCCTTTAATTGCTCTGTAATTTGAAGTGCCCTAAGCTGTCCCATCCAACCTTTTGTCAATCCCCACTGTGGTTGCTTTGTGGGTGGCTGCCAAGCTCACCTTGAGCTCCTCCTGAGCTTGCAAGGGCCCCACTGAGGTGTCCAGTTAAGTGTTTTAAGCACTGTTTTCTGTTACAAAATCACAAACTTTCCTTCTTAGTTTGAATGTTTTTGAAAGATGGAGTTTCTGAGCCATTTGATGTCTAATCTTTAGAAATCTGCGTTTCTTCTCTGCCTGAATGCATTCAGGATCTCTATAAAATAATGTTTATCTATTGTCTCTGAAAACCTGAGCTAGTGGATCTGATGAGATACTGTCTCCATTTCCTCTATTTTCCTTGTAAAGGATATTTTAAAAAACCCCAGTTACAACATCAAGTTGTGACGCCCCATTTGCTTTGGTAACTGGTAAAAAGAAGAAAATTAACCAAAATCTTTTGAAGATTTATCTTTATTTTTGGTTTGTTTTTTTTAGGTTTTTGTCAAGCAGGCAAGGATTTACGGTTAGTATCTCTGTGCATGGAGCAAATTGATATCCCAGCAGGCTTCCTGTTAGTAGGAGCCAAATCTCCCAACCTTCCTGAGCACATTCTGGTCTGCGCTGTTGACAAGCGGTTTTTGCCAGATGATCATGGAAAAAATGCACTTTTAGGTAAGAGAATTTTTTTTCTTTTTGTCGTAATAATTCAGAGGAAAAGGTCAATTCAAAATTATCTAAAGTCATTTCAGGTAATGACCTTCTGATAGAAATATGGAGAGGAGAGGCTTGTTTTAATTAAATTAAATCTGTAGCTGAACCTGCCTTAAAAGCCCATTTTTAAAACAAGTCCCTGATTCCACAATTAACCACAATCGAGGCTCTGTGATTTCTTTGTGGGCAGAAGTCAATTGCAGCCCTGGCATTCTAAATGTGAGCTGTCCTCATCCTTTTTATCACTACCAATGGTTACAGAATTTTCATGTAAGAAGAAATATGCTCATGTAACTAGATGAAAAGCTGTCTTATTTTTCTGTGGATTAATGGACAAATTCTGCCTTTGGCTCCATCAGAACATTGTTCTCAATAGGAGCTCTGAGGGCAGTTTGCTTCATAAAGTCTAATACGTAGAGGGAAAATAATACGTCATAATTGATGTCATCCTTTAGGCCTGGCTGGCAACTAAGGAGTACGTGGCCACTTGCTCACTCCTCCCCACAGTGGGATGGAGAGGAAACAATTAATGAAAGGCTCGTGGGTCGAGACAAAGACAGGGAGGGATGACTCACCAATTATGGTCACGGGCAAAGTAGACTCTACTCGGGAAAACAATCAATTTAATTTGCTGCAAATCAAATCAGAGTAAGATAATAAGAAATAAACCCAAATCTTAAAAACACTTTCACCCTCCCCTCTTCCTGGGTTCAACTTCACTTCTGATTTCTCTACCTCCTCTCCCCCAGCAGCAGAGGGGGATGGGGAATGGTGGCTGAGTTCAGTTCATCACACATTGTCTCTGCTACTCCTTCCTCCTCAGGCGGAGGACTCCTCACACTGTTTCCCTGCTTCAGCATGGGGTCCCTGCCACAGGAAACAGTCCTCCATGAACTTCTCCAACGTGAGTCCTTCCCACAAAGTGCAGTTCTTCATGAACTGCTCCAGCATGGGTCCCCTCCATGATGTGCAGTCCTTCAGGAACAGACTGCTCCAGCATGGACTTTCCATGGAGTCACGGTCTTCTTTGGACACAGCCACCTGTTCCAATGTGGGGTCCTCCACGGGCTGCTGGCGGATCTCTGCTCTGCCTTTGGATCTCCATGGGCTGCAGGGAAACAGCCTGCCATCTCACCATGGGCTGCAGGGGAATCTCTGCTCCAGCACAACTCCTCCCTTCCCATTCTTCACTGATTTTTTTATTTTGTCTCTGTAGTTGCTTCTCTCATATCCCCCTCCTCTCTCTGTTGCAGGTTCCTGAGCAGTTTTGGTTTGGGTTTTTTTTTTCTCCTTTTAGATATGTTATCACAGAGGTGCTCCCACCATTGCTGATTGTCTTGGCCTTGGCCAGAGGTGGGTCTGACCTCTGAGCCAGGGAAGCTTCTAGCAGCTTTTTACAGGAGCCACCTGTGTATCTGCCCCCTCCCCAGAAAAAGACCCCTGCTTAAATTAAAATTTTAATACAAGAATGCTTCTTGGTGATTGAAGACAGGCATATGTGCACCTAGTTTTCCTGCCTGGCTCACAACTGGTACATATTTTAACAAGGTAGTAAAAGTGATTTAATGTGTTTTGGCTCCTTTAACCTGTTTTGAATCTACTCTCGTATTTCTCCCGCCAGTCATTGTGCTGCCTAGAACGTGTTAAAAAAGACCTTTCAACAGGGAAGAAATTGCAATAAAGCATAAATACCCTGATTTAACCACGCTGCTCAAATTGTGGGCCAGACCAGCAGTAATTTGTGTAACTATTGAAAGCACGTCATTTTTGTACTTATGAGCTTTAATGGTATTTCTCCCCTAAACCCCCATTTAATATGCTGCTACACACTAAACCTTTGGACCTGCAGCAGAAACTGACGGCCTGAGTTAGATGGGAGCTGTGGTATGATGTGCCCTTGCTGGGTACGATTGGGGACATGAGATCATGGGGTACTCTGGTATATACTGCCATCCTCAGAGGAGCCGCTTCTCCGCTGAGCAGCGGAAGTGTCAAGAGTTGATCAATGAGAGCTATCTGATAGACAGATAGATGGTGTTTAGTCTGATTAAATGTGGTACTACTTGTCTTTGTTGGTAAGCCTTTCTCCTCCCCCAGATTTTATCCATCTATCATCTCTGATATCATCTGACAATGAGCCATATTTGAATGCCTCTAGGCTTGTGTAACTGGTACCTACGAGCAAAGAATTGACTCAGTAGCTCTGTGAGACCCCGATGACTGTTTGACAACTATGAAGATGCACCAATAGATCCTGTGGGTTGCAAGTGGGAAGGGAAGGGCTGATTCAATCCCAGGAGAAACAGGATGAAGAAATCTACTTCTGATCATGCTCAGCAATGCAATGGTAAAAGATGATTATGAAGCTCATTAAGGCTAAGGACAATGGATTAATTAATAAGAGTTATATTGGAAAATGCATTTTGTCAATAAGACTGAATATCTTTTCCATAAAACTATGGATTTGCCTGACAGGTGAGTGTAGGAACCAGTGTTCTCCAAGGTGCTTGGCATTGTGGAAGTTAATGATAGTAGTGAAGATGAAAAATCGGTTCTGTTACAGATCTTGAACCGATTAGTAAACAGAAAAAAAACCAAAACAAAAATAAACAAAAATAAAGTATTTCTACTTGATATTAATCTGCCCAGCACTGTTATAAATCATTATTATGTTCCAGAAAGAATATAAAATATTTCTTCATTAAGAGTTGAAAGTGATTCAGAGATGAGTGGAATAGCAGGTAAGACAGAGGAGTTTAACTGTTCAGCATTAGATAGTAAAGGGCCTATTCAAACAACAAGGATTTTCAGGCAACCCATTGCAGATCATGCCTTGTCCTTTGTTCTGGGAGACATTAGACCGGTGCCATCTATATGCAACATTCCCATTAACGTAGTTATGAATGGTGCTGGAAATCAAGGGTGCTTATAATTCTCAGTCTGGACCCTGTCCTCCAGACCTCGACTCAAAATTTCATCCCCTTTTGTGAAACCATGTTGGAAACGTTGCAGGAAAACAATTTTCTGACTTTTTTCATAAATCTGTTACTTTCTTGAGAGGTTGTAGGTTTTTAAAAGCATTCTGAAGGACTCCTAACTTTTGCTGTGAAAATCTTAACATCAAATGTTTGCTTTTAAGACTTAAATAAGCTGGAAGGTCCGGCTTACTTGGAAAGTGCTTTGTATAAGGAGTCTCAGGGGAAATTCATTAGATATTAAGGTTCATTTTAGTCACATGTAGTTGCAGTGGCTATTGTGGATTAGCCACTATTTTGAAAGAGAAATGCATGCAACTTGGAAACCATGGTTTTTTAATGTAGAAAAAAATGGTATTTCTTTTTTTTCTTATGGAAATTTCCTAGCCTGGCATCATAGCTCTCCCCCTCCCAAGTACATATTCCTCTCTGCACTGGGTAGAGTGGAAAATTGGTGGTAGAATTCTGGCATGTTGGTATGACCTAGAAAGGTGGAAGAATTTCAGAAAAGCTATGACTGAAATCTGCCTGTGTTTGGCTGCTTCCTGACACACACACGTGCTAAGCAGGGCATCTACAGAAGCTGTCTGGAGGCCTCAAGTTGCTGGATGTGCAGGTAGGTTAAAATGGCCTTATTCCTAGGAGACAGCACAAGTCATTTAATCTGTATGTCTGTCTTCTGCTTCATTCTTCCAGGGTTTTCTGGGAATTGTATAGGCTGTGGAGAAAGAGGATTTCGGTACTTCACAGAGTTTTCCAATCATATCAACCTGAAGTTAACCACTCAGCCAAAGAAGCAGAAGCACTTAAAGTACTACCTAGTAAGAAGCTCTCAAGGTGTACTGTCTAAAGGACCCCTTATTTGCTGGAAAGGTAATAAAAGTGCCCATTCACTTAGGGGGTTTTTATTCTATTAGTGTGATGTTGAATGAAAAATTGAAAGTTGCTGTTGAAAATGAATGCATTCAAAAGGAACTGTAGATGGCTTTCTTTAGTGCTTGAAGGAAGAATTCCCACTGATTTCACTGAAGTCTGGATTTTGCCCGAGAGGGTTATTAATGTCTTAATAGCAACCATGCAGTTGTAAATGGTCTTCCTCTATCTCCCTGTACTTTCAGTGGGAGTCCTAAATCTGCCCTTCTTAGGCTGTGCAGGCATCTTGGTAGAAGAAATAAGGTGGCTCAGTCTGCTGATTCTTTTCTGTGCCTAAAGCAAAATGACTCACAGCCAGGGCTCCAACACTGGCTCTCCGCAGATACTTGTCTTAGCAGGTGCAATTCAATTTGTCCAATGCCTGAGGTTAGGTGGAGTGCCACAAGATTAGGAAAACTCAGGTCATTGATTCAGGGAAAG
>NW_010163550.1:67779-110953 GCF_000695765.1 Mesitornis unicolor
TACTCTTGCCATTTACCGTGTATTTTTATACTTGGGTTTACTCCCTAATGGAGCAGCCTTTGCAATGTTGTTGTGTGCTAAAGAGATGACACTGATGACCCCGAGGCAAGGTAACCACAGGGTCTGCTATTGGAGAATGCAAGTTCTTGAAGCTAGAGCCATGCAGAGACTCAAGGATCCTTGAGAATGGTTTACCTGTTTGCTCTCTGAGTTAGTGTATATGCAGGCTGCCTGTCATCCTCAGCTGTGGTCTCACTCAGGAAAGACAGAGTTCGACCTTGCGCCTGCTGTTCCAAAGAGAGAGATGTGAGGAGAGGAGAAGGTCCACAGGAGGAGTGACACGCATCTCAAGAGTCACATCCTCATGTGAATGGCAGCATGACACCAGAGAGAGATGATTATCACCGAGCTGTATGAGTGATTATAGTACTGTATCAGTTCGTAGTTCAAAGGGATCCTGGTTTCAGCTGCTCTTCTCAATTACGAGTATAATTAACTACTCCTCTGGAGTGGACGTGGTTTTCAGCTGCATTTTTCACAAAAACTACAGAAAGATTGAAATTGCCAGCCTCTTTTTGAGGTTCCAAAGACAGTAAAAGGAAACCTTATTTTAATTTTGGAATCTTTTTTTCTGAAACTCATCCCTTATGCTTATGCAGTAAATGCTGTCAGAGGTAACACACGTGAAAAACTACTTAAAACCTTCTTCTGATTGCGAATGTAAAGTTGTGGAAGAGGCAGATACTAGGATCACTTTTGGTTATATACTGAATGTAAGTGTTTTAAGCACCCATCAAAGTTTAGAAAACAGACCAAGAAATGACCTCATAGGCATTATTTTGATAGACTCTATTCCCCATATTGATACAATCCATCTGGTAAACCTTTGCCCTTTACTTATGTTAAAGGTCTAATTAAAAAAAGAGAAATGCTCTTAAACATCCCTTCCTCTTCAAACAAAACCAGATTAGATCTCAGTTTAAAAAATGGATTAATGTGTAATTTTTAAGGTCACTTTCTCCTCCCTCAACTCAGTTTTCATCCAGACAGACACCCTCAGCACTGAGATATCCCTGAATGTTTTGTGGAGGCATACTAAGAATGTGGGTTTCAGCACAATTTCTCCTTTTAAAGGACAACATACGACGGTTTCTATAAAGGTTGTGCCACAGAAGTCACCGAGTGTTTCCTGGGATATGTCCAACACCTTCAAATCTCTTGGAAGCTGCAAGCTGCAGGCTCTTGCCATTTTGCAGCATCTGGTCTGTATTTGCCTGACCCTCTGAGCAGCCCCCAGAGAGTTTTTCTTAATTAGAAGACTAAGTTGACTAAACTGCGAGAGCCGTATTTTCCTTGAATGCTGCCATTTGCCACTGTTTGTTGTACGTGCTGTGTGTGTGCTTTTAACGTTGTTGTCACCTTTCGCTGCCATGTTGCTGAACTGTCGCTACTGGAAGGCAGGCCTTGTTAATATGTACTGTAGGTGCTTCGTTTGCAGAATGTAGAAGCAGGCAATCATCTGCTGCTAGCCTCTCTGCTAAACCAAATCCTTCGGTGTCACCGTCCGCGACCCCAGAGGGTGGATCAGCTAATGGATACAAATCAGGGTTCACTCAGACAGGTAGGAGCTGAAAGTGCTATAAAGATAAACCATTGGGGGTGGTAAGTTACCTCAGATATTATTGGTTCAGGGATGCTGTAAGCAACTGCGTATTTACCTCAAACCGTGTATAGATTACAGCAGGGAGGATGCCTTTCCAAATTTGCTTTGGGGAAGATGAAGACTCAGGTGAAGGTTAGCTTAGTCCTCATAAGAATAGTCAATTAAAAAGTATTAAAAGATCTTTTGATTAATTTATTTGATTCTGTGTCTCCCTGTTTCATTTAACTTTTTATGAATGACAAAAAAAATTCAAATTAGTATATAGACTAGGTCATTTGTTTTGAAAAGAAAAAGAAAATCTCCTTTTGAGGTTGGGGGTGCAGCTTTTATTTATTTGCTTGCTTATTTATTTATTTATTTAAATTGTGTTTCACACAAGGGTGTACTTAGGATAGTAATTTCCCCATACACCCACAGTGGTATTGTGTTAATGTGAGTTAACGTGCATCTCTTAACTGTTCTAGAAAGTCATTAATGACATACTTAAACAAGGAAAGACTATAAAAATCAAATGGACATTGGCTGACAAAGAAGTAGCGCCTTAATTTCATTTATTTATTTACTTATTGCAGATAACCAAGGTGCTTTTCTTTGAGCTTATTTTATCATTGCTTTATTGTAGCTTCATCTATGCTGTTATATGCTTTTGTGTCTGTTTGTGCTATTTCTTGAAAAATTAAAAACAGGATAAAACTTTCTGTTAGTTGTAATTGGTTGATATGCATGCACCAGAACATAGATTTCTCTAGAGGAGTATGAAATGCAGATGAAGGAAGAAGATTGCTAAAATAGTTCTTCCACTTACAAAGTATGTTAAAAAGAAATAAATGAAAAACAAACCCAAAAGCTGAACATACGCATTGTTATGACAATACAATCACTGAGCAGTATGTTCAGAGGCACTTTCCCCAGGTGGTCAGCCCTTTCCCTGTGTGGGAAGCTGTGTGCATTAGGCTTTGGTGAAAATGAAATCGGAGCGTTGTTTAAGCATCTGCATTTCATTGCATGATCCATTGGCTTCCAGATCCTGGCATGAGAAATGTGCAGATGCATGAGAACCTCTTTATTTGGAACAAGAAGTGATCCGATATTTGCACAGCTTTGTCTTCTATTGTACCTGCCAAGTTAATAGATACACCTTTTATGGACTGCTTTCTCCTTATCACTCACTGTGGTCTTCAGTCTGCCTGGGGTTTCTGTGTGTCACTGTTTGTACTCTTAGGTCACGGTTGTCAAAACCTTTTCATCTCCTTCTGCTGTTATCTTCTGGTGAAGATAATGCCACATGCATACATATAAATCCCCTGGGACTGGGGATGGGGGGAGGGCACCTTTTTCTGGTGGCGTGAATTCTGACTTGTGTTGCCTATGATGGAGGCCTGACTTTTTCTCTCCTAGGCTCTGTATAGCTGCTTGTAACTTGAGATGAATTCTTAGTTATTTTAAAACAGGAGCACTTATTAGCAAGTTGCTTTCTGAAATTGATCTCAGTTTATTGTCAACTCATACCCATTTTTTCCCTGTAAAGTTCTGTAAATATTTCTGTTTTCTGCCCTTTTAAGTGAGCAGCTCAGTCTCCAGTTTCTAGAAAGACATCTGTAGGTAGACAGTTATGAATACAGACAGAGTACTGCACTGAAATGGTAATTTCATGGTGGGAATTAAAGCACAAGAGAATTTTGAAATACCATAGTTAAAGTTGACAGCACGGTGTGGCCATGACATGACAGTCAAGTGTCAGGTCCCACTTTCAAAATGTTGGGCATGGGATGATGTAGTTCCATTGCAGAGAAGAGGTGATGCAAAAATGGCTGAAACCTTCAACTGTATAAAAAATTCAGTTTTAGGTAGACACACAAGAGGGAAAACTTCAATTCAGCTGCTAAAAGAGTGTTAAGCGACTAGAATCAGGGGTTTACAATAGAAAGATGAACAGTTTAAATAACTGGTAGCGCTACAAGTTCTGCTTAGGTACCAGTGTAATGTTTACACATATACCAGCCACGTCTGCGTTCGTAGATAAAATTTCAAGAGGATGTGTTAGAACTAGAGAGAAGAAAAAACAACCAAACAAAAAACACAACCAAAACTAAACCAACCAAACAAACACAAAAAAAAAAACCCCACACAACAAAGCTTCTGGACAGTTTACTTTGAGGAAAGCTTTAACACTATGTGTTTGCTACATAATTTTTAATGAGAGGCCAGCATCTTTTTCCAAAGCCCCTGCCCTGGTGGTCTGCTCTGTTAGCCATTCAGCAGATTTCCTGTGAATGCAGAGGAGTTTTTTCTGGTGGAGCAGTCAGCAGCAGTAGAGGCTTCTGTGTTGGTTCCCCATCTCAGTGACTCCGTCTGACAAAGCAGACTCTCCTCCCCACCCTCCTTCACCAAATGGTGCATGGCCTGAGGGGGAGTGCATTTGGCAGATCAAGTTGGTCTTTGCCTTCTGTTTTTCTTCCCTGGCTGTTTTACTAGCACATTTGTAGGTGAACTTAGCCTACTTGGCCTACTTGTTGCAAACTACTCTCTGGACAGATGCTGAGTTAATATTCTTTCACCCCTGCTATAGGAATTTGCATTTGAAAGTGTATCGTCTGAATGCCCATTTTTTCTTGAAGTAAATTGCAGATATTAAATGCCTGATGTTAAAGTAAGGGGCTGCATGCTGAGAGCTTTGGAATCAGTTCTGATTTACAGTTTTATACTGGTCAAATATTAGAATTCGTGTGTTCTTCAGTTTATGTGTCTACAAAATAGCGCTAATATTTTGCAGCCTTGGTAAAATGCTCTGGGGAGTTGTTGTCTGTTAATTCATGCAAGAGTTTGGGTTCAGATATCCTTAATTTTTTACCCAGACTTATAAATGGACGTATGTTTTTCATAGCCTTATAGACAGTAGTGCTGCAAGGAGGTTATGTATTTGATATTTTTTCTGCCCTAAGTCAAGCTCAGCTGTGTCTGTCAGAGATTCGATAACTTGTTCTTGAAATCTCAGGTGGTGGAAATTCCACAGCCTCTTTAGGCAACTTATTCCAGTGCTTATTCCTTTTGCTTGTTGAGGACAAGTCAGATAAGCTCTTTGCCTTAGCTTTCTCATCTGTAACATGGGATAGCTGTGTTTATTCACCTATCCCACAGGGGTATTTTGAAGAGCAATGAGATAGCCCTTCTTAAATTTAAAATAGGTTTCATATGTATGTGAATACAAAATATTGTGAAAGAGATCAATCAGTAGATTGAGGTTCTGTAGAAATGCCCAGTTAAATGTTTGTTACAACTCCTAAAAGATACTGATACATGATAATTTCTTAGAACTGTAAAAAAAATAAGTGCAGTATATGCAGAGATGAATTTAGCTAAATGTGTATGACTCTTCATGTGTATATAATATAAATTGCACATAAATATGTATAATTTTTAATCATTACTTAATTAAACAACTTATTTTCTCAGATTCTTCAGTATTCAGTCCAGCGAAATCATCTTCTGCCGTTAACTTAAGTGGATCTCAAGACCCACCCCGGAACAAGAACGTTGTGAAACCTCTTGCTCTGTCAGTACAACTTGTAGGAAAGGCATTTGCTGCAGGTATGGCTTTGCCTTCCAGGACAGCTGAGGAATTACCAGCTTAGCAGCCAAGAAATAAGGGAGTCATCCTTTTGGTAGAAAAAGTTCTCCAGAACTCTCATGTTCTTGCAGTCCTCTGCACAGAAAATTTCCATGGCCATGCTGTCCCAAAGTGAGCCACACCTTGGCTTTCAGATTTGGCATTCTGGTAAATGTGCATGTCACATCCCTCTTTGCACTTCCTAAGGTATCTAGGAGAGCGTAAAAGACACCTCTTGATATGACAGTGATTCTTGCCCAAGAAACTGAAAGCTCTGTGTTGTTCTGCATTTGTATAGTTCCTACAGATACATTTAATGGAATTTAGTCTCATTTGAAGGAGTTTTAGTATCTGTGCTGTTTTAATTATTTATTTCTGTAGTGTGTGTTTAATAAATTAGAACCCTCAGCTGTGGCATCTAAATCCCTCACTGGTTCTCTGTTGCAATATTCTGATTGTTTTCTATATTTAAATGGTTAATCTTTTAAGCAATGAAAAAAAATTTATCACAGTTATTACAGGGAAGTATGCTTGAATAAGAAAAATACAAATTTATTTGATTTATATATGTACATGAGCATTATGTTTTGTACATGATGTATCTGCTATTTTATAAAATATATATTGTTATATATACATATTATTATGTTGTATTTAATGAATCACTAATAGTTCTTTGCGTAAAACACCTTTTGCCCCTCCATACTTGTATAAGAAAGACAATTTATCACGCACTGAAATTACTTCCCACCGTTTCAACCACTTCTGTAACTGACCCACATCCAGCATATCTGTCCATACCAAATAATTGATTCCAAGTACAGATGGGGAGCTTACAACGGGCAAGTGATGTCACTCAAATTTTTCTAGTTGGCAACCTGAGAATCTTGTGCCTGAACTTACTTGGATGACTGCAGCTGGAGAGTTCCACATTACATTGTTTTAAACCAAATACACCCATCTCAAACTCTTTCTGTTGCAGCTGACATCAGCAAGGTGATGCACCATCTCCTGGTGTTGCTCTTGGAATATGTTCCTGGGAGCGAAATTCTTGTGGAGCTGGCAGATATGACAAGGAGCTGTAGTCCCCACTGGGCTCCATGTCTGCTGTATGCCATTTTTTTTTTCCTCCTGCAAAATTAGGTTCTGAAAAGAACAAGAAGCAGCTCAGAAGTGTGCAGATAATTTCTTGTGATCCTCAGCTGATTATTTAATGATCTCGATATAGCGGGTCCTGCCAGGGTGACTGGCTTGCTGGGACTGGAGGGTTGTCTTAGGCAGAGGTAGCAAAATTAGGCATGGCAGACCATGTATACTTTACAGTGAACTGCCCTGTCTTCCCTGCCCAGTCTCCTTTGCTAAGACTTCAGATGAGGACCTTGTAGTGTATTACTGTGTATGGCACACGGGTGACTCGGGACAAAACATATAGATGCACCAAAGTGGCTTAGAAATCTTTACAAACTGAATGAATGATGTGCATTTTTTTTTTAACTTTCAGTGTCTAAAAAAATGTCTCGCAAACTTCCCAATATATTTGTGTGTGTGTGTGTGTGTGTGTGTGTGTGTGTGTGTGTGTGTGTGATTTTCTGTGTAATTTTGGTGGGATTTGTTTTGAATTTTTTTCTTCCACCTATCCTCCCCACCCTGAAATCTGGACACTCCATTTCAATGTTAGGATTTTGCAGCCTGTGCCCAAATTACTCTCTGCCAAGTACCCTTCATGCTTTCCCTGGAGTCTGTTTCTTTCAGTCACCCATCTTGCCCTGTTCTTTTGTGTCTGCATGCGGCTGTATTATTTTGTTTGTTTGTTTGTTTTCAAAATTGTCTCAAGCCACACACTCTGTATTTTATTATACTCAGCTCCTCTTTCACTGCGTGCCACTGATGTTGCTAATGGAAACGCTAATGGAGGAAGAAATAATGTATTGAGTTCTACAGTCTCTCGGCCAGTGCCTCACTCAACATCTCCAAGCCCTGGCTGTGCAGCTGGAGACCAAGGTAAAGAAAACCTCTCTGCTCTTTTATTTTAAGCTGCACTGGCTGCTGAGCCTGAAATCCATGATTTTGTTTTTCTTCCCATTGTGGCTGTTTCTGCATTTCAGTACTTACAGAGCCATTTGATTTTTGGCGTGACCATTAATGGTAATGCCGAACTTTTTGACACAGGTAACAACATTTTTCACATCATAGTCTGGCTTCATGTAAATCTAGATGTAAACCTCTGGCGCTGAGTGGTGTGATACCAACTCAACACCAGTGGGAGATGGAAATACGGAAAAAATGAAATCTGATAATTTGGGATGGTGAAGTTTAGAATTAGTTTTTACTTTCCTTCTCAGCATCGATGTCCAGTTCTGGACCACCAAAGAAACGTCACCGGGGATGGTCTCCTGGGTCCCCAGTCCCTCCTCCTGGTTTAACAGTACCTGTTCCTACCATTCGGCCTTCGGCAAGAACAGGTAAAACTTGAATAATACAGAGATGTCATTTGTAAAAAAACTGTACTGAGCCAGACCAATAGCCCTGTGCCGCTTCTTTTAAGTGTTGAAAAAATATAACTGAAAATATAACAGAAAATATAACTGAGCTTTTTGAAGTAGTTAAGGACACCATGGAGAGATTCAGATGCCCCAGAAAAGCACATGTGATTGCCTGGTCCTTGTTGTCATAATCTAAGATGGAACATAGGGAAAGTAAAACTACTGAGGGAGAGAGAGGAAAGGAAGATGTGAATAATATGAATAAAAATCCAAGGCTATCTAAGTCCCTAAATGTAACTCAACTCTTCTGAAATTGTGCAGGTGTATGGATATACGAATATATTTGAAGGATTTCCATTAGCCTTCACTTTGAGTGTTGTCTGTCAGCCTGGCGTGGCCTGCTACAGAAAACCATACACTCTGTTCCCACACAGGAAAACCAGCTTTATATAATTTTGCCTAACAAAGGACACTGATATCCACTAAGTCATAGTTATAAGCATAAAGTTTGTGAGGCCAAATGTCTGCTGTGTGTGGAAAAGCTGTAGAAAGGGTAGGTAACATCATGGTATGAAATAGGATTAATTACGAGTATGTGTGAATACTCATCAATATCCATGTAGGTACCTCTTTATACACCACTATTAATAAAACTGTTCACTATTTAAGCACTTTTCAGTTGTAGGATTCAGCATGCTTTGTAAAGGGGCATAAACAATTATTCCTGTCTCTATAGAGTAAGAGAATAAACATATAAGGAACAAAAAAAGCCATTTGTCAACATGCAAAATCTATTTTTTACTCTGCTTTGGAGGGCATGGTTTTGAGATATTTGGAATTAATTTTCAGATAATACTCATCATAGAAAGAAGGGTTACCTGGTAGTGCAGGCCTGTCTACTTGAGCACCTCAAATCAACCGCAGCTTTTGTAGGTTTCTAGCTTCAGAGACCTGCTGAAGATACCTGATACAAGGCAGTCTCCCCCTTTTTGTTGAGTTTGTTTCCACCAGTCTACCACCTCTGTTGTGTACTCCCATTTTCCATGAGTCTTTCATAGTACTTTTTTCATTGGATAAACAACTTCTACTGCTAAAACATATGCGCTCATTCATACTGCCTTTGATGCTTTTCTGTTGATGAAATTGTTTGAAAAATCTATTACAAACCACCCAATGAAGCCTGAGAAACTTCTGAAGCAGACCTCACACTGAGACCTAATTACAGATTACAAAATTCTTGCACTTAGTTTCTTTTTACTTGTGAAAGCTGCTCTTGCTCTTTCATGACTAGAGCCTAATTTTTATCCTTGTAGCAACTGTCTAAGGACAGCTTTGAGATTTTGGCCTGTATCTGTTTTTCTTACCTACGTATATTGTAGGTCAGAAGTCAGAGCAGTCTCTGCCTTTGTATTGAGAAGGGAGCATTGAGAGGTAGCCTCCGTCTTGGAGGTGGCCTTTTGGCTTAGTACTTGGCTTTGTTTAAAGATGCATATTCAAACCTGTGTTTTCCTCTCTCATTCCCACCAACAATTCAGTGGTCAGAAAAAGTTTTATTTTCGAGGTGGGGCTACAGGAGGGTATAGGCTCTTAATTTAAATTACTTAAAACTATAGCAGGAAATGCAGAGACCTTTTGAATTTTATTACTGTTAGTGATCTGCAGTAATTTTTTTTATTTGTTCATATGGCCAAATCACAGTATGAGCCTTTTAGTAATGGAAGCTTCTCTTTTTTTTTTATTTTATAGAGCCTCTTTTGTCAGTCCCAGTTCCTCAATCCATGTTAACTGGAATTTTACAGCCTCAACCCATCCCAGCAGGGGAGACTGTAATAGTTCCTGAAAACCTGCTGAATAACTCGGGAGTCAGACCAGTGATTCTGATAGGTAAGTCTTACTCTGGGGTATCAAATGCTGTGTTTTGAACAAATACATGCTCTCCTAGGGGAAACGGGGTTTTTATTTCTTTTTGTTGGTTCTGGCATTCAGTACAATATGAAGTCAGTTTGTCACAGATAGTTTGCTTTAGTTGCTCAACATTTAAAATTGGAAGTTAGGCGATTACTGGAGAACCTGATTTGCGGACAGGTCACGTCTTGGTCAGATTTATACAAAACCTCTGGCCAAATGGAAGTTTTGTACTAAAATAAGATTTTTGTAAAATCCAAGAATAGAAGTATTTCCATGTAATGAAAGTAGCTTTCCAGCGTAAACAACTTACAAAACAAGCAGACATTTCCTGCAGCATTTATAGTGCAGATCTTGAAGCCCAGGAATTCTGCATGAGAACCAGAAAATTGATTTGAGCTCACTAATGAGAAGTAAATCATACTAATTTTTTGTCATTTATGGTCCATACTTCTTGGAAGCAACTGAGATAAGAGGTCAGGCTTTTAAAATCCTTCAGCTGTATGAAGTACATTGTTAACCCTTAGAAAGACATTGCTTTTACTTTAAAAGTATGACTCATAATTTGAATAACCCTTTCAACCTGAGCTATTTGAGCATACTATGTAACAAAAGATGGGTCAGCTAGTACTGACAAAATTTTGATGAGTGATTTTTTAACTCTAAATCTCTTCTCAGTCTACCATAGCACAGATGGGTGTATAAATAGATTCTGTTAATAGAACTGTTAAGGTTGGTAAAGACCTTTAAGATCATCAAGTCCAGCCATTATCTAACTCTACCATGCCCACTTCTAAGCCATGTCCCTGAGCACCATATCTAGATGACTTTTAAATACATCCAAGGATGGTGATTCAAGCACTGCCCTGGGCAGCCTGTTTCAGTCTTTGATAACCCTTTCAGTGTGGAAGTTTTTCCTAATGTCTAACCAAAACCTCCCCTGGCATAACTTAATGCCATTTCCTTTGGTCCTCTCAGTTGTAGCTTTTGAGAAGAGACCTCCACCCACCTCTCTACGACCTCATTTCAGGTAGTTGTAGAAGTAAAGTAGCTTCAGTGTTAACAGAGCATGCCTATCAATTCCACCCATATAATAGTTTATCATTCCTGAAGAAATGGAGAAGTTCTCAAAGTCCTCACTTGCAAAGATAATCCTAATACACACAGTTACCAGGGAATTACTGAGGCCATCCATCTACACTAGTAAATCCATCAGGAGTAAGATTATACTTCTGGTTTGTTTTGCTCAGTGTTTTTTTTTTCCAGAAGCCTACTCTAAAGCTCTAGTGTGGTGCTCTAATGGTTTTCAGAGAAACACTTCCTTATGAAAGATGAGGGTGCTTACAGTCATCAGCTTAAGTGCAAATTGAATGCAGCCCTTAGGCTCTTGGAGAGTTGCCAGCATAGTCTTCAGTTAGGCTAAATGTTACTGGCCCTGAGAAACAGCCTCCTATTAATAGCACAGAACCAGATGTACCCAAATGGATGAGTTTGGCAAAATCCGTCTGGAAATTTTTTTAAAAAATGAAAACATTCTCAAGGAGAAGAGGAGTTGGCCTGTGCTCATGTGCTTTACCTTGCAGAACAGCGTGTTTGGCTGTTAATGTTTATTTACCCTGTTTATGAAAACAGAATGGAAACGTGGCAAAACAGTGAAATCAATCACAGCAATACCACAGTGGTTGAATCAATACTAACGTGACTTACGCTGCTTTTATAATGATAAGATCAATGTACTTTTGCTTCCATTGATTTTTCTTTTTTGTACACTCTATTATGGAGAATCTGTATTTAAAGGTCAGGGTAAGACCCAAGTAGATAATATTCTCATTTGTATTTGGATAATAGTAATTATTATCCTGCTGGTATGCAGTCATTGTTAGTTTTTGCAAATCTATGTGATCATTTGTTGTAAAACACAGCAAGGGAGCACTGGCTTATCTCATTTATTTTGTAAGCAATTATAATGCCAAGAACATTCAGTGATACAGTAGATTTTGCAAGGTAACGTTAAGGAGAAGTTTGGAAATGTAAACATCATGCAAGATTTCAAGTCATGGCTTATTTTGTGAATTTCTGGGTTTATTTCTGTTTCTTTTATCAAAGGCTATGGCACTTTACCTTATTTTTATGGAAATGTTGGTGATATTGTGGTAAGCCCCTTGCTGGTGAATTGCTACAAGATTCCACAGCTGGAAAACAAGGATTTGGATCTCCTGGGTTTGACTAGCAGTCAACTGCTAAGTGTGGAAAATATGATCCTTCTAACTATTCAATATCTTGTCCAACTAGGTAAGTAATTTGTCATAAGCACTTCTTTTAATTTGTGACTGTCTCTTTTTCTGCCCACCTTCTTTATGTCCGGTTCAGAGCCAATTTTCTGGCTATTTTTGTGGCTGGAAGAGGTAAGTGGCTCCATCTAGTGCATGTGACTTTGCTACTTTGTTCATCAGGCTGAAGAAGCGAAGTGAATTTCAAGGCTGATACTGCTTCTGCTCTCCATCTGGGGATTGACCAGGTCACCTTTGTGAAAATGGATTTGCAATGCAGATAACTCATTTGCTTAGGGTATCAAACCATCAGTTATCACAGCTTTTTCTAAGGACACTCGGTCTGTTTTATTCAGTTTTGTGACAAATGCTGGCAGATGTGTGATGGTCATCATTGTTTTGGTGACAGCACCGTTTACATGAAAACCACATTTGTTATTCAGGCTAAGGCGAGTGATTCAGTGAATATCTCATTCTTGTAAATGTTTTTGAAATGGACTCTTTGCAAGTTTGAGAGCAAACCAGCAAACAGCATTTTCTTTCTCTTGTTGCAGGTCCAGACTTTTTCCCCCTGCCTTAGAGCAAAATGCGGCAGTGTTAACAGTAAGGTTTTAGAAGTTTAGAAGAAGAATTATGCAGGATAGTGTTGGGAAACTTCTCACAGCAGTCTCAGTCTTCTGTATTTGAAAAGATGCTGCTTACCATAAAGGAGTGTGAGATGGCTTTTGTGAAGAGCACGCTGCTTTTCCCATACTGCGTTTCTGCCAGGGCATCTGTAATACAGAATGACATGAAATGTGCAAATGCTTCAAAAGATGCACAGCTGGCAATAACCCTATCGTCTGGGGAACAAATGTGCTGTGTGCAGGTTTTACCCTTGGATTCTTGTGCTTTGCTCTCCTCCTTTGATGCAGTAGTGTTACAGACAGGAAGGAGGCCACCTTCTCTATTGTAATACTCTGAGCTGTTTGCTTTATTCACCATTCTCTGCTTCAGTAGTCCATTGGATGTCAGGTTAGAGCTGACAGAGGGTTTCTTTATATTTTTTTTTACAGGTTGAATGTTTTTCTGTTGCCCTGTTGCCCTTCTCTCAGTGGGCTTATATTTGTTATTTGAGGTTTTCATCTTCATTGGGAAGTTAGTAGAGTCTGAATGTTAAAACCAGCTGTTTCACACAACTATGGATTGATAGAGGCAGCTTGCAAATTTCCTGCAGAGAAACACGTAGCCATCCAATACAGCACTTCCAATTAAAAATAAACTATTTATTGAAACTTATCTGAGTCAGTGAACCACACTCCATGAGCAAATCCAACCTTAGATGGATGCAGCAAGTCTATGCTTGCTGCAAACCAGAGGAGCCTTCATGCAAAGCTTCTGGAGCTGAGCTGTGTCTAGTGAGCACCGTGCCTTCAGCGTAGAGCAGTTCCCTTATTAGCAGGTGTTTAGTTTGGCTTCTGTTCTTAGCTGGGCAAAGCTGAATAATTTTCCATTTGGGCTTATGTGGAGGTGGGTGCCGGCACTGTAAGATGAAAGCCTAATTGAGGAGAAAAGTAAAACCATTCTGCGGAGCACGGGGGTCAAAACAAGTTGCGGGTTTGAGTATTACTACAAACTTAAAACTGTTGGAATTGTGACAGTTGCACTGAACTGTAGCCTTTATCCCATTTTGTAAACCCAGAGCAGATTAAAGATGATTGGAGGGGAGCCAGCTTCAAAAGTTTTTGATGAGGAGAAGGGTAAAATGCACACATAAATGAATAGTTTTTCATGAGAGCCTCGTTTTTTCTTGAGAAAGTGGGAGTGAAAAAATATTCTTTCTTCCAGTATGTATTGTGGAAGAGTAAGATAAAGGCAAAGATTAAAAAAGCCCACAAAAAGATGAAATACGTACTGATTCTTGCCTGGTTTTTTCATATCTCACTATTTGTACAAAATATGTTTGCAGATGACCATGATCATAGATTGTAAGAGTGTGATTTATGAAAGTGCTCCTTTTTTGAAAAAAGGACTTATCTGAGAATTCCTTTCAGTTTTCCTGTGAGATTATGACAACATTCTTAATTGTGGTATAATGCTGTTGTGTTGCCAGAAATCAGCTGAGCACTCTCGCAATTACAAATCAAAGCAAACAAAATAAATGCATTTCTGATGCTTTCATTTTAAGCCTACTATGAAGACTACACACAGTTAAAGCTATGATTGTGAGCCGCAGCGCTATAAATAAGTTCTACTGACTATGATAAAGAAACAAGTAAAAAAAGATCATGAGGTTTGTTTGATTTCAGTGGGTTTTTTATCATTTGTCTCCCTGTACTTACTCAGATTTCACATTTGTTGTCTTTGGCAGCATTCATCAGGAGGTATTCTCAGACCTTGTTTTTATACCTCAAACTGCCCATATTTGCAGCATGGGTTACCTTCTATCATTTGTAATGGTCTGGTTTTTACTGTTGTTTCTACAGACACAATCTCATCCTACCCAGTGCTAAGGTCTGTGTTTCAGTTTTTTAGCTGTGGAAGATTTCTGGATCCTCTGTTATCTCCCTGTCTAGAATGACAAAATTGTTGTGGTATGTTTGGATCTCTTTGCGTGTGTACTGTGACACCCAGGGGTGTTTTGTAGCATCAGTATCTGAATGCACGTCCAGACTCAAGGCAGGAGCAAACTCTGTCTTCAGTGGAAGGGATGTCCAGACACTCAGAGCAGGAGCTGGTTATTCCAGCACTTCTCCTGATCTTACATGGTTGGAGGAGTTCTTCTCTGTGAGGTGCACCGTGAAGTGTGTCTACCCAGAAATGAATATTTGAGTATGTTGTCTTAAACTGTAGGAGCCTTTGGAGGCACAACTACATTAATGGGATCTTTTTCACATACTAATATTTTATGGTGTTACTTGTTTCGCAGATTTGTTTTCTGAAGTTGAGATGATCCTTTGCATACTTATTTCTGTAGAGAAGCTTCCAAATATTCCCTTTTAACCTTGACAGATGCCTATATATGTATTTATGAAACTTCTCACAATCAAAATCAGTATCTATCATTTTGTCTTCCAACTCAACTGCTATTTGTTCTGTTCTTTTTCTGGATAGTTGTAGAGAAAGACTGCCATGAGCCAAGTGTGGCATTAAACACTTAACTAATTTCAAAATATTTCCTTAACAGTGCCCTTCTCATAACTAACTATATTTTAAAAAGTTTTTCTGTTATAAACCAACTGAATGAAATTGTGTGTTCTCCTACAGAAGTTTTCCATTTGTACAATTTATTTTCATTTTCTTGGATTCATGATGACCCCTGTGTCTAGAGCTGGTATCTTAAGTAAACTCCTTCAAACGGCAAAAGCTTGTTTTTATTTCTTTTGTGGTTGAGATGTTGTAGGCAGAGTTCATTTCTGCAGAGGAAGATTTATCTCTCTGTCAATAAATGTCTGCTTTTTTCTGTTTCAAGCTCTTCAAAGTTCTGGAATGTGTGATGCTCTCTTAGAAGGGAAAAGAAAACATATTTACAAAAAAGGAGAACTATAAAGAGAGAACTACAAGTCTGTAGTTGTCCTACCATCTTATGGTTACTGGATGGTGACACTTGCCTTATGTTACTTCACAGAAAGGCAAAATGACAACAGGCAGCTGTTTTTACAGATCTGTACTGTAGGTTATTTACCCACTCCCTGCTCTGCTTCTCACACAACCCTTCTGTTTCCTTTTTTTTCACTGCCTATTTTGCTTGTTTTCTTTGGCCCTGAAAGAAAACATAAAACCGAAAACCCAACATTTCACGTATCTCTGATATTTAAGCCACCCCTTTTTGTCATAGAAAAGCAAGCTGCTAAAGTGTGAAGCTGTCTCCTTTGGCACTGACATGAGATTTTGACAATTTCAGCTATCTGGGGGACAGATGCTAAGACAGCTTATATTTCTGTTTTCCAATTCAAGTTTGCAATACAAAGTCTGGAGAATGTAGATCTAAAGTTGCATATACCTCTTAATGTTAGAAGTTTGAAGATTTGCTAAATCAGTTAAACTAAAGGAAAAGAAAAGGTTAAACATGTTTATTTACATCCATGCTTAGTTTACTAATATACATGATGAGAAAAAGCAAAATGAAGATCACTTGACCGGCTTTGTCATACAGTGTGGCTGCAATTAGACTGTAAAGATAAGCATTTCAGTTTTCTGGTATAAAAACATACGGAGGCTACATGGTTAATCCTTCTGTTCCAGGCAAAAGATGCATATTTGGGAGATGATGGGAGAGAGCAGTTTCTAATATGAAAAAGCAAGGGTAGATATCCACTGAGTAGTGAGTGGGTTTTGTAAATGTAAAAAATATGGTAAAACAGCTTGTCAGATCAAGACAGGCATGTGGTTATTCCTAGTTCAAAAACATTTTGATATGAGATACAGTTCTTGTGTTTGTTTGTTTGCCATGTAGGTCCTGACCAGGTACCACTGAGGGAAGAATTTGAGCAGAT
Source organism: Mesitornis unicolor (assembly GCF_000695765.1). Lineage (NCBI taxonomy): Eukaryota > Metazoa > Chordata > Aves > Mesitornithiformes > Mesitornithidae > Mesitornis > Mesitornis unicolor. Next base: position 84,183 of record NW_010163550.1, read on the forward strand.
CATGTTGAAAGCTATGCAGGAGTTCACTCTGCGAGAGCGATCCTTGCAGATGAGTGCGCAGTGCATCTCTGTGTCACCAGGGCAGCTCCCTTGGCTTGCCAGGTTAATCGCCAGCGTGTCCCGGGACCTCGTGCATGTGGTTGTTACCCAGAACTCGCTGGCAGAGGGCATCTCGGAGACCTTGAGGTCTCTCAATGAAATGAAACATCAGCAAAAGCTACCGGATTATGTTGTGGCCATTTGTGCATCAAAGATAAGAGGAAATGAATTCTGCGTAGTGGTCCTAGGTGAGTTTATTTGCAGTATGCTTCAAGTACCAATGCAGTTTTGCTGAATTAATTTTTCTCAAGTCATTGTTCCAGTTTTCAAATCTCTTTTGTTCTTTTTGTTCTCTTTTGTACTGTTACACTGCAATGTCACAGTTTACTATTCCTCCATCAAGACTTGGAGCACTAATGTCCATGAGGAGCTAGAGAATTGGCTGTAGTCTGGTCATTACTGCTCCTTGAGAGGCCTGAAACTTTCCTCGATGTGTGATTACCTTAGGAAGTATCTTGAAGTGACTCACTGACAACATAGTTTCTTTCTTTGTTTTGTGCAACAGCTGTGCTGTTTCACATGGCAATATTGGACTGACCAAAGTCTTCTGTAGACCACTGTAAAACAGAACATGCTTTTTATCCTTTTTACCATGTTGATTTTCAAGTTCTGCATTAGTGATTGCCTGTGAGGTTTGTGTGTGCATGAGTGTGTCTGGATGAAAGTGAATTTTGATGAGTCATCTTTCTTTTGTAGGCAGATAAATCAGTAATGTCAGCTTTTTACTTTTTCTCACACTAGGCATAATTACTTTTTCATATTTAACCAGAATCCTCCATTCCATCTAAGGTGCAAATACTTATTTTGCATATCATTTGTCATCTACATGTGCAAAACTATGGGCAACAGCTTGCAAAGGATGTGCTAAAGTGATATAACTAATTCTTCCATCACTAGTAAATAGACTGGAGACTCCTCTCCCAGTCTATTGGGTAAAAGTAGTGGAGATCCATGTCTGAAGATCAGCTTGCCTCACACCTCTTGGATTAAAAGGTTGTGTTGCTAGTGCATTGTATTAAAGATTAATCTCTATTCCCCCCCACCCCCTTCTTTTGCAGGTCAATATCAATCTAGGGCACTTGCAGAAAGCATGCTGACCACCAGTGAATTTTTAAAAGAGATCAGTTACGAGCTCATCACCGGGAAAGTTAGTTTTCTGGCATCGCATTTCAAAAATACATCTTTAGGTGAGTGATCCTAAGAAACCGAGGTTCTAGCCAAGACAGTAATTTCCTTAGAGCTGATGTGTCTCCTGTTCAGCTGTTAAAGTGCATGTGACTACAGCTCTGCTGTCTACACCGAGAGGTTTTCTTTCCTTCTCTCTGTTCATTGTGTGTAAAGAGGTGCTCATCTCCTTCACCCATGCAGCGTAAGTTACTCACCCTGTGACAAAACATCTTTAACACTGTTTATACTGCTGAATGCGACAGCAGGGCACCCAGAAATGCATGAGTCTTTTCTTGTCGGTGCTTTTAGCGCAGGTTTTAGAGGTTGTTTTATAGTGTGTGTTTCTTTGTAATCATCAGGTGTCACTGCTAGCTGTAAAGGCATGGAGATGAAATTATTCAGCTGTCGTTTCTTATTTTTTGGAGTTCATTCAGCTGGCAAATCAGTAAATAAAAGAGAAAAATATTCTTCCTCCCTCTCTTCCCTGTATTTCCAGTCCCCTGCCCCTTCTCAGGTTAAACATCAGCTATGGGAGATACATGTGTGTATGTAGTGTTCTGCATCATTTGTCTGAAATGGCTGCCAGATAATTTGGTGTTGCTAACTCTTATCTAGGTGATGATTTGGACAAGCTGCTGGAGAAGATGCTGCAGCAACGAGGAGAAAGTGTCATTATTCCTTTTAATGGAGATGTTAGTGAGTGTGTGTCGTCTCAGGAGGCAATTGCCATGGTTTCTACACAAGAACCAGGTAATTTTTTTTAATCTGCAAGATATGAAATAAGTGAGTAGTTTCTTAAAAGTCAAAATGCGTGTGCCTCAGAAAAGTCTGAGGGCAGCTGCACTAAGTGTGCCAACCTTCAAATATGAACACTGCCAGCTGAACGTAGCAGTACAGCAGTCTCTCAGATGGAAAATCTCTGTAGCCACCTTCAGCAACTCTTTTTGCCCTATGTTTTATAATTCCTAAGATAAGATATATGGTTTTCTGTTCTGCACTAGGCAGAGCAGAGAAGGTGTTCCTTTGCAACATTGGCAGTGTGGACTCATCTCACCCTTTTGCACCTGGAAAAGGAATATAAACTTAACTCTCTGCTTAAGGCAGAGAGGACCCTTCTGATCTCCCCAGGTGTCCTCCTGTTTCTTAACTTCTGATACTCCTTACTTTCCACATATAAAATAGTCATAATATGTAGTACAGACTTGTGCACTGAGGCTTAAACTTTTAGGGAAAGCACTTTAGGATCTTGGACTTAAAGTGCTAGGCAAGTATGATCTATAATTTTCTTATTTGAGATGTATCATATTCAGCATATTGTGATGAGATAATTAGGTGCAAAAGGTGAGGTAGGATTGCCTTTCTAAAAATGCTAATTATAATTTTCCTATTTTAGAATTCTTTCCTTATTCAGAGTTTTAACTGTACTTTCGTTTTCATATGACAATAATGGTAAAAGATGCACTGAGCTGCTGTGAACACTGTGAACTCTTTTATGTGTGGTATCAAAGCAAATTCAACCTCTGAGATAGCTTTTTCCCTGTGAAAGAAAAGGATGTTCTTGACTCTCATTAGTTAGCTTAAATTAATCAGCTCGGTGTTAGATCTGAATGAAAGCAAGGTGGTTTCTATTCTCCACATGGATCAGAAGATCCAATTAGAAAGGCTGCCAGGTGCTTTGTTCTGGCACCCCTAGAAGGTCAAGTCTTGAGCTTCCTCACAGGATTAATTTGAAGGGAGAATGATGTACATCATGCTTCTTGTAGTAATGATGTACAGCAGTGCTTTTTAAAACTTTCATGTTTTCTCAAATGATTTTTCTGAGCTAGTTTTGTCTTTCAAATATGGCTGTACAATGATTGCAGCTACTGGAAACCTACCTGAATTAAAAAAAGGAGGGGTAAGTCTCCTAGGCAGTGAGAGGGACCTTTCTCCCAAAGTAGGTCTACTGAAATGAACACTGAGGTTTGAGCTGGAGATAGGCACACACACACACAAACACATGTGTCTATATAAAAATAACACACCAGGTTTTTACAACTTCCAATTTTCATGTAAATTGCAAGATTTTATAAAGTGGCTTATAAAGCAGCAGCGGGTTGCACAGTTAAAAATCCCTAAAATACTTAGGGCATTTAAAAAATGAGCAGTGCTGTACTTGAGGTCATCTGATATGTTATCGCACTTTGATCCAAAAAAGAAAGTTGACATTTGTGGTCTGGACCCAGCTCTCCAGAGTGTTGATATTTATTCTGGTGAGTGACTTTTTTTCTGATAATAGAGGGTGTGCTGTTTGGAGGGTCTTGTTTTATTGGGGGGGTGGGAAAGTAAACATGTTTCTTGTTGTTTTGTTTTCTTTTTCAAACAAACACACTCTAGATTTGGATGTTGATACCTTCCAAATTTACCAGCCACAGCTTACAGTTGCCAGAAAGCTCTTGTCCCAGGTTTGTGCTATAGCAGACAGTGGCAATCAGAGCCTGGATCTGGGCCACTTCAGCAAAGTAGACTTCATCGTTATAGTCCCCCGGTCGGAAGTCCTGGTGCAGCAGACCCTGCAACGGATTCGACAATCAGGTAAAACAGAGGGGAGAGAAAAGAGACTGTTAAACCAAGGTATCTGATGTTATTAAGTCATAGCTGGTATAAATGAAGAAGTAAGTTGCTCCAGCATGTATTTTCCATGTCAAAGATTAGCTCCATTAATTGGTATCATTGATGAATTCTAAATTCAGCCCAAGCTGTACCATGCAAGTGTCAAAATATTCAATAGTGTCAATATTCATGCAGTTCCGAGGAATGTGTGACCTGGAGAAGCATTTGTCTGTCAAAAGAGGGAGGGGATCAGCAAATGCAACCATTCAGATCTTTTATCCCATGGAGCTCTTAGTGCCAGTTGTTCTGGGTACACATTTGTGCATATGCTGTCATCTGTATCAGCACAGACGTATGTGCAGGAAGCTCTCTCTTAGGTAGATAAATGCCTGAGTAATCCATGCACATCGGCACCCAGTAACTACCGTACTGGTTTGGATGGTGAGTTTCTTGTCTGGGGTTCTGTGTCTGACCATGGCTGGTACCAAACTCTTCAAGAGGAACAAGAAAGCCTCAGTTGGATGGGTTATGGAATATGTCCCCCTTGAGAATGGCCTCTGTTACCCACTCTGTTAGTGACTGACGTGTGTCCAGAAAAGCAGTAGAATTTCTCCATTGAGAAAATTACTGTCTAATAGAACTAAGAACTGTCTGTGTAAATGTTTGGTCCTTTTTACCTCTTGATCTCAATATCTGGGAGTAATGATGTCCTTAGGATAGTTGTGTGTTTAGGATTTATTTTTTATCAGCTGAACATTTTTTTTTCCTGCCTTCAGCTTCATACAGTAATACCTTGCATTTGCATTTGAAAAATGTGAATATAAGCTTCTGGTCTAATCTGTCCATGAGTGGGTTTGGGTAACTGCTGACTTGTTTTCTACTGTGAACTAAACAGTCCCACACTTTTTGATTATGCAGATGTGCCTTGGTATTGCTCAGTATTGTGGTCCATCTCTGTCTTTTTTTTTCTTCTTTGTATTATTTTACTAGTCAAATGAAAATAATTAAATAGATTACTTAAGGGACAGGTTTCTTTTCCTTTCTAACGTAACCTTTTGGGGTTTTTTGTTCCATTTCTTGTTTCTTCAGGCATTGTATTTACTGAATTTGCTGCTGGAACTAAACCAGTGGTTTTCTGATAGCTCTTAACAGGTTTTCACATTTATTTTATTTTTTTTTTAAATAAATGGGTTTTACTTTACTTTTTAAAATATTTTTTTAATCATTAAGACACTGGCAAATACATAGTTGACCCACATTTCGCAGTAGCTTCACATTTCACAGTAGCTTGTTGCTACTTTAATTCAAGACGTGTTCAAAGCCATATACTGCGATAGCCATCATGCCAGCTTTGTGAATCTGGTGGCAATCTATCATTACAAAGACTGCTAGAAAGTAGTTATATTGACACAAATGTTGAAGCAGGACGTAAAAAAAATCATATTAGTGAGAGTCCATTTTGTATAAATTTATGATTTTTGTAAAGGAAAGGTCAAGATAACTTTTCCTGACTTGAGCAGGATTACTGTATTAGCTAAGTGTGGGCAAGTTTGGCCTAGAGTCATGGAGCCTAGCCAACTGAGTGCTACTCTGGCAATTTTTGTGGAGGTCTGATTTTTATTTTTTTCCTTTTTGGAAATGTGAGAAGTCTTTGAAAGGTCTTCAGGAACTTTTTGGAGGAAATCCAGAAGCCAAGAAGCACATTTTGGTCCCAGTTGTTAGAGAAAATGCATTTGAATAATCATCTTCTTACTAGGGCGTATCAGTGATTTGGCTAAGTGCTGATATTGCTGGACAAGTGGCAACCTGCCATTGACGTTTCATTTTTGGATGCACTCAAAGGAAAAGATTTTTGTTGTATCCTTCCTGACAGGTGTCCTTGTGGACTTGGGCCTGGAAGACAATGGAACGGCGTATCAGAGAGCTGAGAAATACGTGGTTCGCCTCGACAATGAGATCCAAACCAAATTTGAAGTTTTCATGAGACGTGTAAAGCAGAATCCCTATACGCTGTTTGTGCTGGTTCATGACAATGCCCACGTGGATTTAACAAGGTACCTGCTTCAATCTACCAAAGAAAAAACATGAGATACAGGTTGCCCAGCGAAGTTGTGGATGCCCCCTCCCTGGAAGTGTTCAAGGCCAGGTTGGATGGGGCTTTGGGCAACCTGGTCTGGTGGGAGGTGTCCCTGCCCATGGCAGAGGAGTTGGACTGGATGAGCTTTAAGGTCCCTTCCAACCCAAACCATTCTATGATTATATGATCTTTCAGATGGATTTTCCAAATTACTTAACCATCTTAGAGACCCAATGTTTTCTCAAGGCCTAAGGCATTTTGTGCTTCAAAACCAGAAATTAGCTTTTTTTGCTTGCCCATAATATTTATTAACTAATTCTGATTCAGTTGAACATAGGTGAGACTAGTTTCAGGTTTTTGGATCCCTAACAAGACTGTTTGTAGCGGTAAGTGCTGTAGTATTGAAGTCCAGGAAAAAGGGTTGAATTTTGCAACTTACTTTGTTGTTGAAGTCTTTTTTCCTATTCCCCTACCTTTTCTCAACTCAACCCAAAATCCCTCTCACATCCATAATCCACTCGTGTTTTAATTCATGTTTTTACCCTTGATGATAGTGTTGCTTTTAATATAGGAAGGTTTACAGACATTTAACACTTTGCATAATCTGGAAAATGCCCTAGCTATTGTAAGAAAAGGATTTAAAAAACCAGCTGTGTTGAATTTGGTCAGTGTTGGATCTGAACAGAACACATACAAGTGTGCAGAAACATTTTTTCACACTGAATCACAACTTTACTACGGAAAAAAGAAGTAAAGCTACTTATTCTGCTCTTGTTCCATGAGTAAACTGAGGAGAATAATCTCAGTGTGATTTAGATGTGGTGTATAAGGCTGTGGGATTTATTTGAATATCAGAGTTATAATAAACAAAATACTGTCCTTGAAGGACAGCTGAAAATAGATAAAAGCAACATTATTCCTACCTTATCCCCTCATCACATTTTTGTTACTCTCTTTGCTGTACACTGAATTTGCAACTCCTGAATATCCTGGAGGCAAAGGTAATTCCAGGAGCTGGAAATCAGGACATCAGGAGACTATTTGATTCCCCAGTCTTTTAGGAGAATGTTTCAGGCTGGAAAATCCATTGGATTTTGTAAAACTGTTACTATATCCTGACCCCACAGCTCATGGAAAAGTGTTTCTCAGTGAGAGATTTCATTAGCTTTGGCTTATTTTTGGTTGCCTCCATCTGATGCTCTTTCAAATCGACACACTAATTCACCTTGTCACTGTCAGCAGATTTTGGTCCTTTATTTAGTTTTGTTCCCATGGTGCCTGAGTCTACCCACAGAGAACACTCAAATAATTTTGACACCTTTCACCCTTCCAAAGAGGTTTTCGAGATGTGATTCTTAGTGCCATGGTCACTTGGAGATTTTTTCTGCAGAAAGAGAGTAATTCAGTGAATCTCAGGATGTCAGTAAGGCAATTCTTTGCATTCTTATTTCTGCAGTGCCATTTCAAGTTCCCTGTCACATGGTGAGCCTAGTCATGGTCTGGCTGATAGAGTTATTAATTGCAGGGAGGTCCTTGAAGCATTCAACCTCCTTGTTCTTCAGGTCAGCTCTTTTCCTTATGCCTTGCAAACGCAGCAGTCCAGGATCAGCTCTAGCAATGAGGTACATTGGATACAATTTGACACTGCGGTAAGTGTTTAATTGTTAATTTTATGTATGCTGGAACTAATAAAAGTTGTGTGCTAGATTAACAAGTTATGATGTAGCAGGTACCATCAGTGTGCAGAGAAGAATGTCTGTTTGACCTTCTGCACCATTAGCTTTTCGCACCATTTCAGCCAGCTGATTCTGAGGACGTTTTGGCTAAAACTGCTTTAAAAATAACCTGTTCTCCTTTTCCTTGTTTGGATTATTTCTATAAACTTTACTGTGTTGAGTGGACCATTGGTTTCTGTAAATTGTTAGTTCAAGTTAAACAACAAGAATAGTGGAAATAAGGGAATGAATGAATATTCAAAGTTGGTTTTTTTTGGTTGATTTAAATATAAGCCATTGTGATGACCTTCTGTAAAATGGTCTAGTCAATTTTTCATTTCCCAAAAGAAAAAAGAATCAAGAACTTTTGGCCTTATGATTAAAGAAATAACCCACAAAAAAACAGAAGGCTGTTTGTATGTAATTGATAAAGTACGTTTCTAGTGATTGCTGGTGATGAAAATGTACTGGAGACCATGCTGTGCTTCCAGCGAAAACCTCATGAAATTTGAGGCAGCAAATATTCTGCCTTTCTGATTACTGTCTGAAGACTTACATTCCAGCAAAGGAATAATCAGTCTCTGACTGCCATTAGAGATATGTAGAACCTGGCAGTCAAGAAGAATTTTGGAAATTAATAATCCTTCTGTGTTTAGGTTCTGCTTTAAATAGAAATCAGATAACAGTTGTCAGTAGGTACAAAGCTAGAGACAGGGAGTCAGAAAATAATTAGCAGGATTCTAGAGCGCCCCTGCAATCACAGGGAGGAGATATATTGAAAAATTTGCAAGGACCTACACCAGTCTTCCCTAGCTGTAGACACATAGCAAGTTAAGTAAAAAATGATTTACAATTTGCTATATTCTTTGAAACAAACAAATAGTGTCACTGAGGGAGAATGAATGAAAAGAAAGGCTACTTTGCTTTGGAAATTACTTTCCATTTATTTTTTAAATTACAAAAAAAAATGCAATTGGTTCCAGTTTTCCTTATGTTTTTGCTATCTCTGTATGGGACAGGATGATGCAGCAAGTGAAGACAAGCTGTACTTTGGTTTGAATGAATACAGCAAATCCCTCCAATGGGGAGTCACAAGTCCCCTTTTGAGATGTGATGAAACCTTTGAAAAAATGGTCAACACGCTTTTAGAAAGGTAAATAGTAACATGGGAGCTTGGGATTCTGCTTAGCTGGGGTCTTAAGGATACAGCTGTATTTATGAACCCCATCACAGGGGTATGAAGACATGATGACCTTTGATGTTGATCTCAGAAGCTGTGAAGTATGTGCAAGTTTTATTTTTGCAACAAATTTCGTGCTGTTGAAGGAGGAGGGGATGACCTTCATTTGTTCATAGAAGAGATTAGGCCCATTCAGCAGCAGCCCAGGCTCAGCTGTTCTGCCCTCTTCTTTTAACTTAGCCCTCACTAAGCTAAGAAGATACCAGAGGTTTCATACCTCACCACTTCTGGTGCCTCTCTTGTTGAGACTGCCAACAGACTTGGCAGTGGTAGCCCAGGTGAGTGACGTCATTCCAAAAATGTCATTTTTATTATTTCATTAGTTGACTACGGTTTTGATTCCTGCAGCTTAGAGCCCAAAAATGGCTTGTTAGTGCCCTGCAGCTGCCTGAACAAGCTACTTCCATAGCATGCATCTAAGATACCCTTATCAGCAGGACAGACCCCTTATAACAGTTCAAGCTATAGAACAGTTCAAGCTATAGCTTTCACTGTATTTTCATTTTTACTAGAAGAGAATTTTTCTATCTTCAGTGCTAGTTTTTGCCATTTTATTTTGGTCAATGTAATAATGATAATTGAACATGAATAATTAAACACATCATTAATATTCATTACTATCTACAAATATTGTAAGGAATTAATGTGATAAGTAATAATAAGGTCAGTTAATCTTAGTCAGTCAGTTCTTCAAGCTTCTCATAGTCTTTCTGACCAAGTCCAATGGAAGAGATAGTGGTCACTGTTGCTCTCTTTCTGTTTTTAAATGTGGATAGGAAAAAGAATGAAGGAGAATTAATGCATGGGCAAATACTGCCCTGATATGAGGTCAGGGTAAGAGTAGAAATTGATGGGAGGTGAGCCTGTACCTTGGAGCCAGGATGTGCTTCTGTGTCACAGTTGATTGATTTAGCCTCTGCTTTCAAGAAACTGGGTTATTCCATCTGGATGCATGAGTCATACAAGCTTACGAGCCTGAAAATGTTGCAGACATTTTGGTATCATAATAAAGGTTCTATTTGTTTTAATGGCAAAAATTCAGTGGGTACTTTTATGGAAGGTGAAGTAAAAAGTGTTTTAAAAATGTATTGATTTAATGACTAGCTTATGGTATACAGAGCGAGCTATTGTACCTACCAGTTAATGACAGACGCAAAAATTTATTCAAATGGATCCTATATCATCTATTAAATGACTCAAGAAAGATAGCAGAGAAATTTGGAACTTTTAGCTGGTTTAGCCATTTGGATTTCTGTGGCACAAGACTAGCACTCAAGACATAATGGCATAGTTCTTTTCTGTGTTATGGTGGTGAGCAAACTCGTGGAAGAATGTCGAGAAATTGAGTGGTTTTTTTGCTTGAGTAGGTTTTATTTTTTTTTCTTAGCATTTTAGTTTGTGAGTTCATATCTGTTGTCCCTGCATGTAGCTGTAATGAGAGAGAAACATCAGCTGTGAAGTTAAAGGGCAAAATGGAAATTCAGTTTTGGGTCAGAGCCAGCAGTCCCTGTTGGCACCTCTGACTTTCTGATGAAAGGGTGAGCGATGGGGAATTATGAAATACTTCTTCCACAAACCACTTGAAGCAGTGGTGACCCTCCAAGTTCATAGAAGAAAAAACCTTAAGGACAGCAAAGCAATTATTAGCCTGTGCTCTTGGAGTGAACCGGATCTGAGATGATCATTATCTGCATCAAGTTAAAGTTCTGTAGCTGAAATTTTGGCACAACTGAGGCTAAGGGAAGTTTATAGTTCCTGTTATTTGAGCACAGGACTTGGCTCTTCATCTTCTGCATTTGGACCATGTTATATTAATTTACTTAATTAATTTACTTACAGATTTTTTGCAAAATTATTGTCCATGAAAATTGAAGGCTTCATTCTTTGAGCACTACTGAAAAAAAAAAAAGCACCACTTTACCACGCAGTCCTGGGTTTGGGCTGATTTTCAGACATTGCTGTGATTTTGCATGTGCTAACACAGAATTGTATCTCCTCCAAGGTACCCCCGGCTACACAGCATGGTGATTCGCTGCTACCTTCTCATCCAGCAGTACTCCCAAGCCCTGATGGCTCTCACGACCATGGCCTCGCTAAGAGATCACAGCACACCCGAAACACTCAGCATAATGGATGACCTCATCACTTCCCCAGGAAAGGATAAGAATGGCTGTGGCCACATGCTCGTCATTAGGGTACCGTCTGTGCAGCTGGCCATGCTGGCCAAGGAGAGGTTACAAGAAGTAAGAGACAAGTTAGGTCTGCAGTATCGTTTTGAGATCCTCCTGGGGAATCCTGCTTCAGAGCTTACTGTCGCGAAACACTTTGTGACACGGTTGAAGGTCAGCAGAAACTAAGTATTTCTTTGTCTGCCCGTTGTAGTCTTCTGACTGTCGTGCACATTTTGTGTTCATTCCCACATATTTATAGGTTAATTATTCTATAGGAAAAAGGTGCGTGTTCTGTATCTCTCTCCATGGAAGTTTACTGTACTGTTGATGAGCATAAATAATTCAGAAACTTGGAAGAAAATTGAATTGTCACTGGCTCGTGAAGTCAAACACTGGATGTTATCTCAGTTGTTAAAGCTGAATAACAGCATGAGTCAGGTTTCATCTGTGAATCTCAGAAAGCAGAGCTTAGACCTCCTTAGGCAAACTAATTCTTTCCACCAACTTATCTGTCTGTCTAGTGTATCTGTTGTCTGCTCTGTCCATCCATCTTCTGCCCTTCTGATAACTGGTAAAGTATTCTGCTTGTCACAGACTTCTTTTCTTAAACCACTGCATGCTGAAAGCCTCTTCTGCACAGCATACATGCACCAAGCTAAACTTTTGCATGGCTTTATAAGAGCATGGTTCAACTAGCAAAATCCACTTCTTAAATTAACCTCATTACATTAAACAAAGGGAAAAATTGATTTCCTGCCTGAGGTATCAGCCTGAAAGTAATTCTGGTTGTCTGTCCTGATCTCTGCTCTAAGTCATACAGAGAGATTAGTTTTCTGTTTCTACTATGAGTTACACGGTGTGTTCAAAACCACACAGAAAAGGAATTAATTTTGTGAGTTTTTCTTTGCCTACGACCAAAAGCAGATAAAACGCCATTTAAAGAAGCTACCACTTTTGTTTCTCAAACCTTGTCTGCACCAAGAGAGGGAAGAGAGGAAAGTAGTTGTTGTGAAAGAGAAAACAACATCTGAGATAGCAGCTGTGTGCTGCTGGGCTTTTTGGCTAGGCATTCATTCCAACCTTAAATCATTCTGGACTGAGAATCCTGTAAAGGCTTCTTTATGGCCCTTTGCCTCAAAGCATTGCAACCCTTACGCATTGCTGGAGCAGCCTGTGAGACCTTGTGATTCTGCAGATCAGGACTGAGTGTGAGGTGGTTGCAGATGAATGTCCATAGAATCATAGAATTGTTTGGTTGGCAAAGACCTTTAATGTCAAGTACAACCATAACCTAATTCTCCAAATCTGGAGCTAAACCATGTCCCTTAGTACCATGTCAACGTGTCTATTGAACACCTCCAGGGGTGGTGATTCAGCCACCTCCCTGGGAAGCCTATTCCAGTTTTTCATCACCATCTCAGTGAAGCAGTTTCTTCTAGTGGCCAACCTAGACCTCCCCTGGCACAACTTTCAACCATTTCCTCTTAGACTATCACCTGTCACGAGAGAGAAGAGATCTACACCCACCTCACTACAACCTCCTTTCAGGTAGTTGTAGAGGGCAAAAAGGTCTCCCCTCAGCCTCCTCTTCTCCAGGCTAAACAACCCCAGCTCTCTCAGCTGCTCCTTGTAAGTCCCATGCTCCAGACCCTTCACCAGCTTTGTTGTTCTTCTCTGCACCCACTCCAGCACTTCAACGTCTTTCTTATACTGCGGTGCCTAAAGTTGAACACAGTATTTAAGGTGCGGCCTCAGCAGTGCCAAGTACGTTGGGACAATCTCTTCTCTAGTCCTGCTGACTAAACTACTCCTGATGCAGGCCAGGATGCTGTTGGTTTTCTTGGCCATCTGGGCACACTGCTGGCTCATATTCAGCCAGCAGCCTTGTAGCCATTGATCTGGAATAGAGGAATTTGATCAGGTAGAGAATGAAGAAAATTACAAATAATTCTTCTTAGTCATCTCCCTCACACAATAAGATACTTTTTTTTGAGTAAACAAAGCTGTAGGATTCTAGACTTCTTTCTTTCCTTGCAGGTGACTAGAAAAAAACCCACTAAATTCTGACACATGTATATAAAGGGAGAAAGGAGAGGAATTCAGTTGCCCAAAGATAAGCCTGTAGTGTCTTTTTAGGTGGGTTATCCCAGTTGCACTCCAGAATGATGAAGGTCACCTGTGAGTCTTGTGTGGGCCTGCCGCACCTGCTAGTCTGGTGCCTGGTGTAACACAGGGTGTCTGAAATGGCGTGAGTGTATGTTTGGGCAACTGATTCCTATTATAAAATTAATCAGCTATGCTACCATTGAGTCCAGTTTATTGCAAACAATCTTGATTTAGTCCCTGCAGGGAATTGATTGCTGCCTTCTTTCCCTTTTTTTGGGGAGTGGGAGGAGGGGAGAGCGCTATGAGGCTACTGAATGCTTTCTGGTGAGGCTGAGGATCAAAATGAGGGTTTACAGCAATAACAGCTGTTTGTTGCAGGATTGATGAGACTTCATCCTGACCGTTTCCAGGCACAGGGAGGGAAATTTTACAGCTGTTAGTGACTCCACTTGAAAAGTTTGACTTAACTTAGCCTCTTCCAAGAGGGCATTAGCAGTACCTGTGGTGCTGCAGCAGGGCAGGGAGCTTGGGCAGCTGCCTCTGCAGTGCTGGGAGCTGGAGCGTTCCCCTCTGTCTGGCCAGGTCATTCCTCTCCATCAGGCAGGGTTCAAGAGGGATGGCACACCCAGGGGTATGGAATGAAAGAAGAGATGGAAAATAATGTGAATAACTGTTTTGTTTACCAGGCATGTGGTCATAGCATACCCTTAAAGTATAACTAGAATCAAACCTTTTGGGAAGCATTCAGAAGTGAGGAGCCCGGGGGGCTGCAGCTCTCTGCTCCTCCTGAGTGAGGTGGTCAAGAAATATGGCTTCTGTATGCAAGTTTGCAGCTCAGGCACTCAGGCTTCTTTTTAAGTCCTTAGGCTAGCAGAAAGAAAATGAACTTTGTATGTGTCTTCCCCTGTTTCATTTTCTAGCTGTGTGCTTTTGCAGAATCTTCCAAACTTCATGGAAGAGGCAGGGTAACACATAGCCAGACTAACCCTGCTGAGCCATAAAAGAGCTCTCTGCTGCCAAGGCTGCTTTACTGAGCCAGTAGATGTTGTTAGGTGGGGAAATATTTTTTTTTCTCTGAACATGTAACACAGAGAATGCTGAAATCAACAGGGGGAAGAATTGAGGGCTGGGGAAAGAGAATAGAGCCATAACAGAAAAGAGGACTATTACTCCAAATCAGGGCTGGGGAAAAAGAATAGAGCCATAGCAGAAAAGGGGACTATTACTCCAAATCATGCTCTTCCTAAGCCAAGAAGGAAATAATCATAGTTTTTTTCAGTGGAAATTTTCAAAAGGTCACCTGGCACGCTGAGTCACTGATCTGCTAGTGAGTACTACTTTACAATCTCCTACATCTGCCTGAGAAGATTACTCATAAAACATGGCCTTTCTGGGCAAGAGGAAGAGTAAGGAGAGAACACGTCATGGGTACAGGTTGAGACTAGAAGAACCAAGAGGGAATTTGAGATAGGGTTCCTGCGAGGTATGTTTTCCACAAAGCTTGCCTAAGTCTTGTTGCTCTTTCAGGAGAGCCGTGTTTTGTCATCTTGCACATCTTTGCTGAGAAGTTTGAGTGGTTGGGCTTGTCGTCATGACTCAGCAAAGCAGATTCTGGGCCTCAGCTAGATAAGAGTCTTCTCCAGAACTTAGTTTGTCCATTATTCATTAAAAAGAAGGTTTTTGGTTTTTAAAAAGAGGATCATGGGATCATTTTCATACTCCACTTGAAGGTCTGGCTTTAGTTTTACATTAATTTCAAAGAACTTTTATCTGTGCCAGCTTGAAATCGAAAGCATCAACTGCATTTTTCTGACAGACCACACATAATACCACACCATACCCCACCGTATGGTAATACCACCACGTACCACAGGTGTATGTTTCCAGCACTGAGTAACATATGCTCTGCATCCTTTTTCTGTGCATTTAATGATTGGCTAAAAAAATGCATGCCTGTACCTAAGGTCTCCTTCCTGTTGGTTGTTGAGTAAGCAAACTGTATACAAAAAAAACCCAGGAACTGGATGAATAAAACCAGGTGAAGGTTTAGAAGGTATCATTGCAATGTGACTGGAAGTTTCTCTGTTCACAGGCTTGGAGGGGAAACGAGCAGGATGACTGGATCCCCCGCACCTATCAAGATTTGGAAGGTCTACCTTGCATTGTTATTCTTACTGGCAAGGATCCTCTAGGAGAAACTTTCCCCAGGTGCTGTATTTACTCTCGCCATATGGTTGTTCTCTAACATATTTATATAAACTGGGGGATAGATGAGTGGTTTGATACCATCTGGCTATTTTTGCACCAGAAAATGTATTTTAGACTTTATTTTGGAAAGTGCGGTTTGTAAAAAGTAAAACTACTGTACTGTGTGGGTCAGTGAATGTCTGTGCAAAGTACCAAGGAGTGTAACTTACGTGCTGAATATTTTAAAGTTATTTTAAATTTACAGGCTAATAAAATGATTCATGAACATTTAATAAGCAATTAAAGATAGGGAGTATTCTTCAAAGTCAGAGAAAACAGAACTTTCTTTTTTCTTGGGTTGGGTTTTCTAGGTCGTTGAAATACTGTGACCTTCGACTAATTGACTCAAGCTACTTAACTCGGACTGCATTAGAGCAAGAAGTAGGCCTGGCGTGTTGCTACGTCTCAAAGGAGGCAATTCGAGGGCCTATTGTAGCTCTTGACCTTAGTGAGAAAGAGCATGAGAAGGCTAATGGTAGCGAGAATGACTCTGATGAGCTGTTGATAGACTTGGACCGACCCCAGAGTAATAGCAGCGCTGTCACTGGAACCTCAGGTCAGTTATTCTGCTGTTGCTCTGAAAAACAACTCCTTGTTCCTACCTCATTGGACTTTGAATGCAAACATTTGAGATGTTTCATTAAATGTGAGTTCCTTAGCTGTATCCTGCTGTAAGCTGGGCAATGAAATATTAGTAGCAGATTCTTTCCACCATGAGCAGTTTTCCAGTGTACAGCTAAAAGAGGATGGTGTTTCAGTGGGAGGTTGGTATGCCATGGTGAAGGGTCCCTTGTGAGTTTTATTTTTAAACTCGCATTTCACATTTGTTCCAAATTTCCAGGTGGATCCTGGAAAGATCTTAAAAATCAGAGTAGAAATGAATAGTATAAAATTTTAAGAATAGAATAATGTTCTGTAACTGCAGGGGTAGCTATGGCTGAGGAGAGGTGTTATTTGCCTTCTTGCTAAGACCGACAGAATGGCTAGGTCTTGCCCTAAGTCTTCAGGCATCAATGGAGCATCATCTCCCACCAGGCCTTCCCTTCCTTGCATTCCTCAGGCACTTCTGGGTCCTTCCCTTTGTGTTTCCCTATGAGTCAGAGGTGTTAAGCCTTTGCCATACACAAGATCTTCCCTTACACCAACTAAACCTGACTGGTATGAAAGAGGGAACATAATCCAGTTCACATTAAAGTTGCAGTGCTCTGTTCTCTATAGAAAGGAAGGTCAAGTTGATTTAGGCATACAGTGGTGTGTTATACTTGAATTTCAGAAGGTTGTACCATCAAATTCCATATCTTACATGGGAAATGATAGTTAACATACAGAAACTGTGACTGAGATCCTTGTGTTTGGACTCTGAACCCTAGCAGACGGGCCGTTGCCTCTCCAGCAAGAGGGACAGATGGATGTCAATGATTTCTTTTTAAATGGTGAAACACTGACCTAAGCCACAGCAGCATTCATTGAACAGATGTAAGATTGTCCCATAGGTTAAATGAGTTCACTTCATTATGTTGGCCAGTATCTGTTCATTGCCTGCTCTTTGTTTCCACAGGTTCCCTGGCTGACAATGGTGTAAGCTCCTCGAGCGCTGCCGACAAATCTCAGAAGCAAGCACCATTGCTTAACTTCCAGACTGTGGCACACAGCTCCGTGGATGAGGGAACTTACCCCAGTTTCACAGCCGGAGAGACCCTGAAACAAGAGTGCGATTCCCTGGGTAACCAGATGGCGAGCAGCACCACTTCAAAACTATCATCACTGTCTTCGATCTCCCAGACGTTTCGGTGGCCTGCCCATTCGGCCAAAGACAGCAAGGCCCTCCGTGCTGCACTGCCGCGCATCATCATCCTGTCGAAAGCTGCCTACTGTCTCCTGAGCTCGCAGAAAAGTGGGAATTTGCCTTCCTCCTCTTCCCTCCTGCCTCATGCTGACGTGTCTTGGCTGAGCTCTCTGAGGCCCCTGCTTCACAAGGACATGAGCAGTGAAGAGCAGTCTCTCTACTACAGGCAGTGGACGACCGCCCGACAGCACCACGCGGACTTCAGCAACCAGGGTGAGACGTCGGGCTCCAGGAGTTTTCACCCCCGGCGGCTGCTTTTGACAGGACCACCACAAGTAAGAGAACAGTTCCTTCCTCTTGCCTTATCAGCAGGGCGAGAGGACTGATGGTGAGGACTGGAGGTGACGCTGTAAAGGCCCTCTGCAAGGTTGCACGCAGTGATGTAATTCTGGGTCAAAAATCAGTCAAATTTTAAGGTTAAGTCCATGCTGGATGTGGTAAGGAGAGGAAGGGTGATGCTGTATGTCATGTCTTAGCCTAAATGAAATACATGTGGATGGCACTGGGCATAAAATTCCCTTTATCATATCAGTAGTTATCACTGCCGATCCTCCCTGCATACAAAAGTGATACGGGCTGCGTGAGCCAGGTTTTGCTCACAGATCAATTTTGTAATACTGGTCAGCATAATGGGGAATGTTACACCGTGTTATGTGTTCAGGCAGAGCTAGAGTGGGCTCAACCCAAAGGCAGTTATCCAAAACGTATCCATTCCTTCATGTTAGTCTGAGTTGGGATTTGGGTTTTTTCCATCTCTGGCTCAGGTGGGAAAGACTGGCTCGTACTTGCAGTTCCTAAGGATTCTCTTCCGCATGCTGATCCGGTTGCTGGAAGTAGATGTGTACGATGAAGAAGAGATTAATACCAGTAAGTATTTAGTAGTCATTCTTAATATGCATTATAAAGAGCCTCTGTTATGTATTATTCAGCAGTATTAGGCTCACAGAAAGGCTATAAATTACACCTAACGCTTGTCTTGTCCACTAGTGCATAGCTCAACTTACTGTAGGTGTCTGCATATATTTAAATCTAGATGAATAAATCGATAACTTTTATATTCATCTTATCTGAGAACTATTAAGCGTATTTTGTATTGATATATTTGGATAGCACTAACATGAAAGTGAACACAAAACTGTAACTGGGCAACATCTGCCCATGTTGTCTCTCCTTGCTAGTTTTGAAGCACTGGCTGCTTTTAAGCAGACAAGACATTTAAGAACATTTTGTTTCTGGGTAAAACATCCTTATTTTTTATGTTTAAATATCAATTAGATACCAATTTTCAGTAAGACTGTCGTCTGTCTGCAGTTTGCAGATCTTATGCTGAGGAAACAGAGGAGGGTGAGCCTCTCTGGATTTGCACTCATTTGTCAGATCTCATAGATCCATTAAATCCTGTGGCAGGGCTTTGCCTTGAGACACACAAACCCTTTAAAAATGAGCTCTCTTCAGGGTGTTCTTTACGTAACTCTGTGGTTTTGTACTGAAGATAGCTCCATGATGCATAAATCTCATGACCGTTAGTCTGGTGTCCTGAAAATGCAGTTTCTGTCAAACTTTTGAAAAGGTTAATTTGTATTTCTGCTCAGAAAGTGCTCTTAAATGAAAAAAATAAGTATTTTCATTTGATTTAGAACTGTGGGGGCTGTTACTCTCTTATTATTTGAGAGACTTAGGATGAAATATGAAAATGCAAGAGAAGTTCTGCCTCACGCCGTCTGGCCTGTTGTGATCGCAGCATCGTGGCACACCCCTGCCAGGAATGCGTGGAACTCACAGAAGAGCAGTTTGGGTTTGTCTGGGGTTTTTGGCTGTGGCTTTTTTGCTCCCACCACTTCTATTGGAATGCTTTTCCAGAGCCCTAGTGCTCTGATGACTGAGAATATTATCTTATTCTCCAACCTAAAGATGTTCCTGTCCCAATTATAAACATTCCCTTTGGGACCAAAAAAAAAAAGTAAAATTAATTTAAATTAAAGTATTTTTTATCTTCTTTGATGTTTGTTTTTGTGGCATAGTCAGGCAGCAATCTTACCCCCTCTCAGTGTTCATCCAGGTAGCCTGGGTCTTCTTACAGGATCCTCACAAATGATGGGCTCTTCATTCTCCGTCTCAGTTGAGTAGCTCTTGCCTGCACATCTATTTTCAGTTTATCCTTCTGTGACATGGGCAACCAGAACTGGATGTGCTATTCTGCAGGATGCTTAACCAAGCCAGCATACAGCAGCTCCTCTGTTCCCTTGCCCCACTGAAAGCCCCATGATGGGCCCCTATGGCTGTACTGGTCTTTCCTATTCTGCCCTTTCACTGGCACTGATCTGTAGCTTGTTCCCATGGGTTCCTCAGCAACTCAATTATTTCCAGGTGCTCCCAGCCTGCTGCAGAAATGCTTGTCATTAGTCCTTGATTGTAGATGAGACTCCTATTTTTTCTGTTAAATATCATCCAGTTTCTGTTTCAGTTTTTGAGGGCACTGAATTCTTTCTGGATGGTCTTCAATTCCTTCTCCATGTTGACAGTGACTTTTAGTGTGCCACCAGCAAACTTATGCCAATTGTTTTTTTGAGTTGGTGACATCAGTGAAAATATTAAACAAGTATGCCCCTCTACTGATCTTTTAGCTTCACTGGTAGTCTCTGCCTGCCTTAATGCTTATGATGTTACATGCTGCCATCTTCTGTTTAATCAACTTGTTAAATTTACAGACCATTCACTGTCGCTGTTTTCTTCAGCTGTATTAATAACTTGCCATGTAGTGTCATATCAAATACTTTGCTAAGTCCAGAAGGATAAGATGCATTGGGTTTCCTTTGTTCAGAGTAATAGATGTATCATAGCTGCATAAGGAAAGTAACACAAGATTTCTTTAGCCAACCCATGTTGCATTGTATTTGTCATTTTTTATTTGCTTCAACATACTTAATTGTTTTCTTCACCTTCCCCAAGTTTTGAATATTCCCAAGGTCAAAGTAACGGACCCAGAACTCCATAGATGACTGTATCTCTTCCTAGATAGTGATAATACATGTGCTATGGTTGTACTGAAATCAAGCTTCTGCCGGATTTCACATACTTGTTCTTCCAGAAAACTAACATGGAGATTATTCTTTCTGTTTTGAGCATATATCAAACTTTTAGAGCTTTGTTTCCATCTTGGCTTATAGTAAACCTTTTATTCCCTTGAAAACGTAATAATCTAAGTAAAAAGAAAATGAAGAAAAATTATATAGTTGAGGTGCTACAGCAAAGAAAATTGTTACTTGTTTTCATGTACCTTTCTGAGGTCTACCTCAGCTTGACATTTGACAAAGCTTATTTACATCTCACACTTGTTGACATTTAAGACAAAACTTCATTCACTTTTTCCATTCCTCGTGGACTTTGTTTGTTCTTAGCGTCCTTTTTGATGTAGTCCTCCTGAAGCACCTTCCTCGTGGTGTTTTTATTTTGCTTGGTATGCTGGTTACTGGTTGGTTGGCAGCTGTGATTGCAAGGAGTCCAAGTCTCATTCATAGGCAAAGCCCTGGTTTTGTCAGCCCAGCTGCCTCACAGAATGAGTTTTCTCAAGGTTTGTCAATATGGACAAACCCATGTGCCTCATCTGACTGACGGCGTATGTTAATTTGAACGTAACAAGGTGGCAATGAGGTTAATGGTCTCTAAACTGCTGCTGGCTCACATCCTGGGTCAGTCAGGGTAGGGTGAGCATGTGCTTGTCTGCAGACCCAGCCTTTGTTTCATCTGAATTTGCTTTTCTAAAATCAGTAACTGCGTTACACACCTACGTTTGTGTGTTCTTCCATCTCATTTGAAACTGAGTTGACTCATGTTCAAGATGCAGTCCAAGGTTGTTTTCTTTGGCCAGTGCTTTCTGAGGTTCCCATTACTTACACTTGGTTTTCTATTGTAGATTTATCTCTGTTGGAGCAAAGCAAAGAGGTTCCAGTTGATCCTTGCTGGCCACATCTCATCGTCTAACAGGAATGTGTCTTTTGCTGCCTTTATCATGTACCACCAACTACTAGTTCATAAATCTATAGTATCTCTCTTCTTGCTTGCTCATCCTTCTGCCTTTGGATACTGTGCTTCTCATTTACCCAATGCTCCTCATTCCACAGCAGAGAGGCTCGAGACTACACCTGTATCTCCTGCACAGATAGGACCATATGTTTGAGCTTTTTATGCTTAAACCAGAATGAATTGTATCTGAGCAGCGTGATGAGGAACAGAGCAGAAAGATCCCTCCTTCAGCTGCATGCAGTTTCCGAGGAATTGCCATTTCTTTGAAATAATGTGAATTATAATTTCAATGTAGGTAATATTTATGATGTTCAAAGCTGTCTCTCTGTGCATGTGTGCACCTGGGTGAGTTCCTGTGCAATTGTAAATTGGCAAACATCACGTAAAGACCATGCAGAGGATATCTGATACTGCTTACCTGAAGTGTGTTTTTCCAGATCACACAGAAAGCAGTGAAATTACTCAATCTAGCAATGACCACTGGCCGGACATTGAGATCTTCAGCAAAATGTCTTTTGACCTGAGTGTACATGACCCCAAGTACAGAACTATAAGTCCTGTATACACAGAACAGCTCTCAAGAGTGAAACAAGGTAAGTAAAATGTAGATTTATTTTTTAGGAATCTTTGCCTACAAAGCATCAGTCCTTATTGGTTCAGCTGAACACATGAGTTCACAAGAGCCTCCAAAACCATATGGAACAAAACAATTTGTGTATTCTTTACTATTGTTACCAGGATCACAGTCTCTTGGTTTTTAACACTCATAAAATTCCTGTTACTTCTTTTCTTTGTGCGCAGAAGCAAGCAAAGAAACAAAATCAGAGGAACCTAAGAAAAGGGAGACTGTGTCCATGATGTTGACTAAATATGCAGCTTACAACACATTCCATCACTGTGAGCAGTGCCATCAGTATATGGACATCAATCCTGCAGCACAGGTTGGTGTCGAGGCCCAGGGGTAGATGCATCCTCGATTTTTCTGTGGTTTCTCCGGGTGTACAGCTCTGGTCTCAGGAGACTGGAAGGCCTACTTCTTTCTCCCTTGTATGTAACTGTGCGCGCTTCTCAGGAGTAGCTTCCAAGTCACTAGACAAAAATGATCATTTTTAATTGTTTAGTTAAGAAACTTTTCATCTCTAAAACAAGCAGATATGCTTGCAGGAGACTGACAGGTAAAATGATTTCTGGTTAATAGCTCAGCTATCGTTTCTTAACCGCCACTAATAGTTTACTTGGAGGTGTCTTATAGAATCACAGAATCTTTAAGGTTGGAAGAGACCTCTAAGTTCATCAAGTCCGACCATGAACCTAACACCACCATGCCCACTAAACCACCTCCTGAAGTGCCACATCCACACGCTTCTTGAACACCTCCAGGGATGGTGACTCCACCACCTCCCTGGGCAGCCTGTTCCAGTGTTTGACCACTTTTCCAGTAAATAAAGTTTTCCTAATAACCAATCTAAACCTCCCCTGGCACAACTTGAAGTGATTTCCTGTTGTCCTATCACTAGTTACTTGGGAAAGAGACCAACACCCACCTCTCTACAACCTCCTCTTTGATAGTTGTAGAGAGCAATAAGGTCTTCTTATCTCAAGTCATTCTTTCCTTGCTTGCTAATCTTTTCCAGCAGCTTGCTATTAACCAATGCAGCACAGACACACTGACCTGGAAATGTACAGTGTCAGTCACTGTGGAGCAGCATGAGCAGGTCTCATTTAAACCTCGTGCTTCATTAAGCACGTTGACCCAAGCAAATCCTCCCAAAGGACATCTGTTGTTCTGTCCACTCATCTTTGTGCATGTGGCTGAACATAACAACTAGTAATAAATATGTGTCTATTTGTATGTACAAGTGTGTGTATATAATTATGATAATTGAACTTGGGGAAATTACACACCCAAAGGGGAGTCATCAGATAGAAGGCGTTACAAAAGGAGAGAGATTCTTCAATGTTTTAAAAGAACCAAAATAAAGTCCCTTTCGTTTTTCATCTTTACTTAGGCAAATTATTTCAAATCTTCCGTAAAGATTATAGAAAGAGGACTGCTAAGAGGAAGCGATTTGACCTTGTAGCAAGACAGATGCTTCTGTAGGATGAAATCTTATCAGATCTGTAGGCACCTTGTATACACCTGTGCGGTTCAGTGAAGCACTGTGCAAACTTAAGCTTCCCCAAATTCTTCATAGCCTTGTTAACGGCGTGGTCTCCTGTGGTTACTTGACTGCTTGGAAGAGTATTCCCACATGAAAAATGCCATACTAATGCAGCCATGCTGCTCCTGAGGTGTCCAAATGGCAGTGCTGTGGAGGCGCACACCCGTGCTACACTGCCCTCTGAATCTTTAGTGAAAATTTATTTGGACGATTTGTTTCCTGGTACATATGTTTTTCACTTCTCCTTGTCAAGACTGATAAATAATTTCCAGCTTGAACTGACTTCAGAAGAGTCCAGTTGGACCAAAGACCATCACTGGTACAGAAAGCTGATTGTTTTGATAGCAAGGGCAAGTAATGTGCCTAAGCAATGTGGCTTATGGTAGAGGAAAATAAGGCTATGATAGCGATAACTGCAGCTCTGAAAGACAATATTTTGGATGTTCTTCTCTGGCGCCTTCCAGTGTTGTGACTGCAAGAGCAGGTTGCCATGTACTCCTTGGAGGTTACCTGCTTACAGATCTTCCTTCCGCTTTTCTCGTTGTATGCAGATATCTGACTCCACTCTGCACGCATTCACGTTTTCGTCCTCAATGCTAGGAGAAGAGGTTCAACTGCATTTTATAATCCCCAAGTCCAAAGAGAACCATTTTGTCTTCAGCAAGCAGGGGAAGCATCTAGAAAGCATGCGTCTCCCACTCGTTTCTGACAAGGTGCGTGTGCCGCCCTTACCCTTTTGCTGGCCCCATATGCTGAATCCAGTTGACTTGCCAAACATTTGCAAATTAATGGTCCTTGGCTGGGGTTATTTTTTCCTTTTAGCTTTTTTGTTTAAAGTCCTTTGCATAATTCTGACCTGACTGTCCTTAGAACTGGAGATTTTGAGGAAAATCATCCCCTTTTACATTCCTAGTTTTCAGTTTGTATGCATTGCAATGATTGATAATCTTAAAATCCAGTATAAACAATAAATAAAAAAAACCTCATACCAAGAATAACCTGCTTTTTACCTAATGTTGCCAAAATATCTCCTGTTCCAGCAGAATTTGAATGCAGTCAAGAGTCCTATCTTCACTCCATCCAGTGGACGCCATGAACATGGTCTCTTGAACCTCTACCATGCCATGGAAGGCATCAGCCACCTTCACCTCCTCGTAGTCAAGGAGTACGAAATGCCGCTCTACCGTAAATACTGGCCCAACCACATCATGCTGGTCCTGCCAGGAATGTTCAACAACGCTGGCGTCGGTAAGAAACTGCACCAATGCATTGCTGTGGAGACATCAAAATCCACGTTGGACAATGTGGATCATGTTGTTGTAGGAAACGTTGCAGCAGCTCCTCACATTTGTGCTGTGAAAATAGCAGCAAAGACCGTGCAAAATACAGTGATGTGTAAGAACTACTGTTAGGAGCATGGAATATATGTTTCTATTGATTGCTGCCTTCTCAGTTTAAAACCTGATGTTTTATAGGCCCTGTTCACTCATTTTACACAGCCCTGCTGTGACTGTTCATTCCAGACATTTGACACATCATTTTTCAAATTGCAACTTTTGTAGTTAAGCTCAAGCTAAATTTTAACCACAGCTGAACACTAGGGGTTTGAACTTTGGACTTCATTTTCACAAATGCTGCGTTTTTCCTGTAAGAAGTTTTAAGTAGCTTTCCTTTTGGAATCTCGGCCCATTCTTAGTTCAGGTTACTTTATTAATGCCAACAAAATCGTATTCTGCAGTCTCTCAAAAGGTCCAGCCTTCTTGGTATCTGCCTTTTAGATTTACTCACAGTGAAAAGGGGATGTGTTGTTTTCTTTTTAAACTAAGATTTTATAAGCACTAAGTTCATCAAGGATAATGACTGCATGTGTTCATGTAGCCTTTCTCCAGGAAGAGAGAGTGATAAAGTCTAATGAGGATCACTGTATGTCATCTCTATGGTATTTTCTCAGGAGCTGCCAGGTTTCTTATTAAGGAACTTTCCTACCACAATCTCGAACTGGAACGAAACCGCTTGGAGGAGCTGGGAGTCAAACGCCAGTGCGTTTGGCCGTTCATCGTGGTCATGGATGACTCCTGTGTCCTGTGGAACATGCACAGCGCCCACGAGCAGTCGAGGTGAGTGACCCCCCAGTGCTGGGGTCCCTGCACTCATCCAGCACAGACAGGAGCCCACCTGCGACTCAGGCTCATCTGTAGTATCTGATGGGGTATGAAGGACCACACAGCTGGGAAAGTTGGGCAGCTGGAGCTGCTGGTAAGGTACTCAAAATACCGCTGAGCAAAATCAGCTCTTGGCAGTGGTTTTTGTGTAGTAACACCAGGCTGCCTGTCCAAAGGGCCTTACAGAGGTAATTATTCACTCAGTTGTTATTCAGATAGCCCAGGAACTGCACACTTGGACATGAGATATATTGTCTAAAATGGAAAAAATCAATTCTTCCACTCAGAGCAGCAGGAACATGGGGGGTCAGTCTCTTCTCCCTGGTGGCTACTGATAGGACAATGGGAAATGGCCTCAAGTTGTGCCAGGGGAGGTTTAGGTTGGATATCAGGAGGAATTTCGTTACTGAAAGGGTTGTCAAGCACGGGAACAGGCTGCCCAGGGAGGTGGTGGAGTCACCATTCTTGGAGGTGTTTAAAAAATGAGTAGATGTCATGCTTAGGGACATGGTCTAGTGGCAGACTTAGGGCTGGTTCAATGGTTGGACTTGATGACCTTAAAGGTCTTTTCCAACCAAAACCATTCTGTGATTCTGTGGTCACACATTTGTCTTGTTGACCACCAGCATCCAACCTCCTGTTGTTGAACACTTCCACCTGGCTCTGCTGCTACATCCATGTCCCACACTCGGTACCATCAACAAACCTCTGCTTGTGCATCTTGATTGCCTAAAGCTTTGCTCTTGGTGGCTATTTGAGTCATTTCTCAGTATGTTACTTCCCTGATTTGTTTTGATTCCATTTATGTTTCTCAACGAAAACAGTTTATTTTGGGAACTTTAGCTTTTTAGAAGGCATTAAGCTCTTGCTCTTCTTGGTGCTTATGCTGTCCATTAAGGAGAAAATAGCCTTCCAGAAATGGTGCATAAAGTGATTCCTTTTCTCTTTCTAAATTGCTCTGTAAGACCTTGTTCTGCTGAAAGGCCCATTTTCCTATAATGACTAAATTGATGGGATAACATTAGTTGGCTGTTGTTTAAAAAGTCTGTGCTAATGTATATGTTTTTACACCATCTAGAGTAAACATTCTCAATTGTTAATGGAATTTCTTGGTCCCTTTTATACACACACACGTGTGTGTGTGTATATATATATATCTATATA
>NW_010163551.1:0-379 GCF_000695765.1 Mesitornis unicolor
GGCGGATTTTGGGGCCGGGGAGTGTTCTTGAACGAGGGGCCGGCAGGCGATCGATCCATAACTTCCCGAGTGGCACATTGGGCAGGCGATGTGGACCCCAAGGAATGAGGGAAGCAGGTTGTTATTGAAGTGAGCAGACTGTTGGAGTTGGCTGTGGGAGTGCAGAAGGCTGCCTGTGTCCAGGTGGTGTATGAGAGAGGGCAGTGGGACATGCCAATGGCAGCACCGGTGGAGCCCAGCCACCTCAGACCCCTCATCCAGGGGCTGCCTGATGCTTCTAACCTACACGCCCCGGTCTGAGGGAGCAGAT
The DNA here is from genome assembly GCF_000695765.1 of Mesitornis unicolor. Classification (NCBI taxonomy): domain Eukaryota; kingdom Metazoa; phylum Chordata; class Aves; order Mesitornithiformes; family Mesitornithidae; genus Mesitornis; species Mesitornis unicolor. The sequence continues at coordinate 311 of NW_010163551.1, forward strand.
CCAAAGGGCTATAGAGCATAACCAGCGGGACCTGCAGTACCCAGCGCACGTCCTGACCTGGGCGGAAGC
>NW_010163552.1:0-354 GCF_000695765.1 Mesitornis unicolor
GCCCTGAGCAGCAGCTGCTGCCGGTTCCTGCATCCCACAGAGCCCAGTGGGACCCAAACCCAGGCTGGCTGCCCCCCAGCACACTTGGTGGGCATGTACCCCCACCTACAGACATGCACCCCTCTTCTTTTTTCTTCCTCCTGCTTCAGAGCAACTGATTTTTAACCAATTCCTGCCCAGGCAGGGTAACTCCCAGGCACTCAGCTCCTGCTGGAAGTGCTGGGAAGAAGAGAAGGGAAAACTGCTGCCAGAGGATTGGGCAGCTCCCTAATACTGCCCATTCCAGCACCCAGCCTCCCCAGCGCCTCAAATGCAGCAAAAGGGACGCAGCTCGCACAGCAGCTGCCACATGAC
>NW_010163552.1:385-17892 GCF_000695765.1 Mesitornis unicolor
CAGCTTCTTGAGGTTTTTGCACATTTTCTCTAGTCTTCCTCTGGCTACGAGCTGCTCTGCCTTTGCTTTTCACCAGGAGAGTTCAGGCTTTCCAGGCTTCCTGCCCCAAGAAGAGCAGCTCTCGCCTGCGTGGGACAGGAGGATGCAGGACAAGAGGACGCAGGACAGGAGACCCTCCCTCTGCCCATCCCTTCACATCAGGTCCCTTCCAGGCAGGGATGCAAACACACAGGTGGTCAGTTTAACTTCTGCAGCAGGTATCAGGGTACGTTATCAAGAGAAGGGAGAAGGGAGCATCAGCCTCAGCGCTGCTGCAGAGCCTCGTCTGCCATCGCGTTTTCTCATCACTCAAGGTCTCTGTGTGGCTCCTCTCTGAGCCTGCACTAAAGAGCACAGTGAGCAGCCTCTGCCGCGGACACAGTGACTCTGAATGCTGCTTGCATTTCCCCCAAGCTCAACAGCCCACAGGGGTTATAAAGAAATAAGGGAATAACCCAGCGCTGTGGAGGCTGGCGACAAAGGAAGGCTCCACTGGATCTCTTGCCAGACCCAACTCAAGGTTTAGCTAAATCCTTTACCTGCTTTTGCCTCTGTTTTAAGTGGAAAGATCCTCCTGCACCCACGGCAGCACCTCTTGTAACGCTGGGGGCCTCTGCAGAAAGGCCTTAGAGGAGCGATCCCACTGCAGATGCTGGGGACACCAGAACACATTTTTCCTGGGGTTTTCCTTGCAGGCAGGGAGAGGGGATGAAAAGTGGCAGCAACTCCACAGCTTCTTTTTATTCAGAGGCTGGGGAGTTCTTCAGTGAACAGTCCCTGGCATCCCTGCTTGCGCAGAGCCCCATTTCTTACCCCCAACACCGTTCGTGGGTGTGCAATGTTGAGCACCCGCAGCCAGCAGCTCTCCTGTAATGAAAACTGCAATCAGAAGCCTTACTGCGAGCATCGCTTTCAAAGGCACCGTTAACCCAAGCACGTGCTGGGAAGCCCGGTGCTGCGGTTACGCCGCTAAACACACCGGTGAATTCTCACCCACGCCGGACACAAAGGACAGCATTACACACGGGGGAGGCGACCAAGGAAACAGCAGAGGCAAAACAACCACCCACCTTCCCGCGGCTCACAGGAGCTGGGGGAATCACAGCCTGGGCACGCAAAGAGCCGCCCTCTCCCGCTGTCGGGGCGTGCAGGGGGCACAGAGCTCTCCCCATCCCTGCGCACGGGGCAGCTGTAACTTGAATTATGCCTTGAAAGTTGTTTATATTCCCCTTGCTCAGTCCTTTTCTAATATAAATATCTCCAACCTGGTTTCAATCTCAGGCTCCCAGTGTACATATTTCTCTCAGACAGTAACCCGCAGCAGTTTCATCAAACCTCCGTTTGTCGGCTTTTTGGAGCAAATGCTTTTGTGTTACCTTCTCCAGTTCTTTCACACAGAAAAACGGGGCATAAAAATGGAGAGATGAATTTTCTCCGCTTTCTCATTTTATTTTTTTTCCATCCTTTTATGTTATTTGCAGCATGTATTTTAGAATCCATTTTTTAAATACTTTTTTTTGGAAATAAACCAGCACACTTTCAAAAGCGACTTCAGAAACAAAACAATTACTGTCTGTGAGAGATAAGCATCTAATAGCACATACAGGGATGGCCAAACCCGTGCTTCTCTGCCCCTCTGCCAAGGCTGGCAGGGTCACTTTGATCCAGAGGACACTTAACTCCATTAGTATTTCATCCTAGCTGATAAACCCAACCCCACCACAACTCATTGTACACATCAGGCTGCAAAAGCAGAGGTTAAACACTCATTTTATGTATAGAAGGGAGAGGAAATTGCAAAGCCACACTTGGCTGCCAAGGGAGGAAGGTGGGACACAAGAAAATGTGAAGGAACTGGAAAACCAGCTCGTTCTCTGCACGCAACCACCACTGCACCTGAAAATGGTCCAGCTCTGCAATGGGCGTAGTTCACTCGCAGCAGAACACCACTCGTCAGCTTTGGGAGCTGATCTCCCACCCTCCCTTTGCAGTCACTCAGAGCCGAGAGCCGAGCAGTGCATGAAGCAACTGTGGTTCCAGAGGAAGTGGTAAATTTAGTCATCGGGGTTTTTTTAAGTCACTTCTGCATTTTCAACAGAAATTACAAAGTCTTAAACCTTGTAAAGCAACGCTGCGAGCCAGGCAATCCCCTCCAGAGCACAGCCTGCCTCAAGGCAGCACCGCAGTTAATCTGAACTAGACCATGTGAATAAAATAAAGGTATGTGCAAATGCCTCCGCGAGCTACTGAGGCTCAGAACTGAGCTTCAAAAGGTGCAGCCACCTGGAGACAAAGGATCTGCACGGAAGCCAGACCACGCTGATATTTCTGTTAAGTGTGCTTCATTTCTGCAGCAGTCATTATAAACACTGGATTTTACAGGCTGAGCGCTCAGCTCTTACACGACACGCAGGCCTGTGTAGTTTCATGGGCTTAAAAAGTGATTTGCTTTTAATTTGTCCTCCTAAGATCTGGCTCAGCAGATTTTCGCCTCACTTCCCACACGCAGCCTTCCACCCCACATCCTAGGCACCGCGCTGTGAGAAGGCTTTGTACGACTCCTAAAAGGTAACTACAAATAATTCAGGTTATTCGCCTTTGGAAAACTGTGACCCACTAAACAGACAATAAGAGAGACATTCGGGTTAATTTGCTATTATTACTGGATTAAAAACCAGGCAGACAGAACTACAAGTCAGCAGGACAAAAGCGTTCATCCTCCAAAATCATCACCTCAAGGGAACAATTTCCCTGGAAGAAGCCCCACTGCATCTTCACATCCAGACCATCAGAACTCCAGGTCTTCATCTGTCAACTTCACAAAACTTGCAGTTAAGACAAACTCGTCCTGTTTTAAGGCCATAAAATATCAGTGCAGGGTTTCCCCACCCTCTCTCTCAGAGGTCATTCCCTTAATATCCCTTTTTTAATCACTGCTAATGAGCATCAAAACAAAGAATCAGTTTTTCTTTTTTATTATTATTATTATTTCTAGCAGACAATTTACATAAAATTCCCCTTTTAAGTTAGTGATTCATAACTTCCTGCAATAAACTACTTAAGGAGCAGCTTTGGTAAAGAATGGAATGAAACAACCAACCGAAAAAAAAAATAATAAAAAAAAAAGAACAATCACAGCTGATTTTGAAACCAACACAATTCACCAAATTTAGATTCAAAAGAAAATCTGCCAAGCTGTATTTTCTCAGTGTTTCCAAATATTCCACCTTCCTCCTCCCTTGTGGGGTTTGTGCAGATGTGGGAGCTGCATTCTGTCAAGCAGTTTGTCCTGCTAGATCACGGAAATCCATCTTTACATGATTCGTAGACCTTGAATAGAGGACTCTAAGGTCTTGAAAGAGAGAAAAGCCTTAATCACAACCTGCGACAGAATTCTGTGTTAAATAATTCAGTGTAAATGCTGAAGTTAAGAAAAAAAAGAGTAAAAATATTGAGATAAGACTCCTACTCAAGAGTCAGAGACCATTACAATCACTCATTTCAAACTAACGCATATACAGACCAATGATTCCAGCCCCTTTCCCTGGAACTGCATTAAAGCAGCTTATACATCACCTCAATTTGTTATTTGGCTCCTGTCCCCGCCAGAGCTTTCTGGCATTACAGAACACAGACAAACCACTCTTTTCCTAAGAGCAACGCACAGCCCTCGGCAGCCTGGGGAGGCCAGCAGAGACCTCTCTTGGCCACTCCTCAGCAAAGCAAGCACTTGCATTATTAAACCCATCTCGGGGTTTCAATACTGTATTTTGAGGTAACTTGTTACTAATTTGGTAAGTTAATTATGAGAGGGCAGGACCGTGTTCTGCGGACAGACACTGAGTCCAAAGGGATGGGAGCAAGAAGGGGGCCTTGCTGTACCAATGATCTTTCCAGCCTGACTGTGGCTGAGGTAGAGGTCGGAGGAGGAAAGAATCAGTGGGGTTCCTACAGGGACATTAAGTGATTCCATTAAAAAATTAAGTCTGGATTAGCACCATCTGCTAAGCAAAGTATGTCTGCATTTATACTGAATCTTGGATCTTTCTTCGTTATGGAGTTCACTAATGATGTCAAATATTCCAGTCTGGATTTCCTACTGGTAATAAAACCTGCATTAGGGCTGAGCCACAGAAGTGGATGCTAGAGATAAAAAAAAAACCCCTCATCACTGCACCCAGTTCACATAAACACGGTAGTAAAAGCGTACCTTGAAATCCCAGATGGTCATTGCTCCATCAATGCCGGTGGTGCAGAATTTACGACAATCTCGTTTGTCTATCTCATAAATAGACACTTGGCTGAAAACAGAGAGCGATAGCTGTAACACAGACACCATTCCAGAGAGCCAAAAAGCTGGGAAATTTGGGTTGAATTCAACTCCTACTCTCTCAAAAGGAGACATGAGCATAGCAGAGCTTATGCTAGATTTTTGGTACAACACTTCAGAAAAACAAGCAAAGAAAAAGGATGCTGAAAGCTCTTTTAGCACTTGGTGGACGTAGCCTGAACATCTTCCTTGAATAAAGACAAACTGCTTCAGAAATGTTAGCATCTTCTGGACTCACATACTTTTTTAAATGCAAGGATATTTTACTTGACTAACCCAAATCAATCCTTTTGCTGAATAAATACACACAGAAATAACACCTGAAATAAGAAGCTGGTATGTGAATTCCTGTTTCAAGTGAATTTTGCTGGCTCAGTGCTCTTGTGAACAATCTACATATTTGATAAGATAAACAGTGTTCAAGTCACAGGACACATTAAACATGAGCAAACAGCAGCAGCACACATGCCACGTTGATGATTAACTTTACCAGATTCCATATAAGCCCCAGAAATAGGCAGCTGTTAGTGAAAGGCAAAAATGGGAATGGGATACCAGCTAAACCCATCTGGTATGGCAAATCTGAGCTCTCACAGGTTTGTGGTATATCCTGGGAAACCTCATCTTGAGGGCCAAGGCACTCACGTTATACTGTTTTGGTGCAGTGTCTCCAGGGTAGTGTTACGATCTTCTGTAGTGGCTCTTTTATCCATGTTTCGGAAGCGTTCCATAGCAGAAATATTGCGCTGGATGCTCTGTTTTGGAATGTCTAGTTTGGAAACGAAGGTCAGCAAGCCACGGTCGTCACAGTTAAAGAGCATCGGGCAGCAGTCATGGCCCTGCAACCAGACATCGTGAAAGCACGTCAGGAAACATAACCAAGACAAACACCATTTCTTTCTTCTGGTGCTGTTAATTGCCAAAATGCAAAGGCTGACACTATGGAAGAGCTTGCTTATGACTAAATTTATAAAGTATGGTGTCTCTCCCTCGCCAAAACACTACAACACTCTACAAGGAGGAAAATAATAGACACTTACAGCTGCCACCACACTGTTCTCAGAGACAAATGACACGCTCAGGAGTGGGAGGAACTCTGTTTTCAGCTGCGAAACCCTGAACACAAGAACATTTGTTAGAGGACTTCATTGAAACCTCTTGTCTTTGGCTCGAACAAAAAATAGAGACCATTCCCACACAAGGATTATTGTAAAAGAAGTTAGTGTAGCTCAGCTGTCATGAAGTGACACCAGAAGGTTGTAATTTTTAATTAAAAGTTTTAACCTAATGAGAGTGTCCTGAAAGACCTACAACAAACATGAAGTATTCCAGGTGAAAGGCAGAAGTTATCCAGTATTGTGTGTAAACAGTAGCAAGAGTTTAAAAAGAACACCCCCAAAAAAGGTTCACTGATGAAGCTATTATTTCATTTGCATATATAAACCACGAAGTTTTAGTGCTTGACATAATCTTTTCAGGAGAAAAAAGCCTGTATCTTAAATTCAATCAACTTTTACAGTTTCAGATGCTGAAAAGTTACTCAGATCAAGATGAGGAGCAGGAGGAATTGTTAATAAAATATTGCACTGGATTGGAAGCTGTAACTTGAAACTTTTCAACAGCAGCTTCTTAAGGACAGTGGTTGGACTTAACACGTCATTAAATGAACAACTTATTTTCCAGATCCTGGTTGGGGATGAGGTCTTAGTAGTTACGGGGTGGGCACGTGGGATTCTCTCAAATCCATTTACAAGGGAATACTGTTTCCCCAATCTTAGAGTGAAACATTGGGGTTTTTTTACAATCCTTTTGTTTTCCTTATAAGAAATTTAAATTATATAAACTAATACTCTAAGAATCTACCTTATTTATATAAATAGACCTAAAAGAGACTCCTGGAATCTACAGTAGAATTGTCAGAACTGGCACCAGCAGTCACAGCTCTCATCGTTGCAAGCACAGTATTTCACATACTGCTTCCTTCTGTGTCAAACAGCAAACACGAACAGAAAGAGCGCACTTACATCATATTTTTGGAGGCATCAGCCACTGACACAGTACTATCATGACTGACCCAGGCGAGGCGGTTACCGCTGGCAGAAAAACTAACGCTGTGCACCCATCCGCCACTTCCAGCACCCCCAAATTCTGACATCAGCTGCCCAAAAGGCATTTTGGAGCCCCATGGTGTACTGGCTGGTTTTTCATCCACTTCCTTAATGTAAGCAGAAAACACCCTGAAAATAAAAGATTTCAGTATGAACAAAGACAGAAAAACCTCCTGGGAGCTGCACATGCAGTTTATATTGGAAACAACCAGATGCATTCTAATTCTACCAAAATAAAATACTACAGTATCTTTAAACAAGCCACCAGCAGCTGGGAAGCTTCAGTATACAGAGAGAAAGCAATAGTATTTTGGGTACTAAAAGAGGGTGCAATGCATACAGGTTTCTCATAGATGTCATGTCTTGTATCTTCCTCCTTTTTTCCAGAAGATGGCACAAAACCATACATTGTCATTGCATTTTCCACTGTGTTCAGATCTCCCTTTCATCCTTTTGCAGTGTGAGTAACTCCCAGAGTCGATTTTTCAGTTAGAGAACAACCACGAATCAGACTTATAATTAGAAGCTAATACAGACACCCACAAAATTACCCACTTTTTAAGAACATTCACTTTTTAGCAGCGTTTCAAGAAAGAAAACTGATGTTCCAATGCCAGCAAAAGGGCTCTGAGCCACCTTCTTCTGGCTCATTACTGAAAGAAGGCCTTGAAAACCTGAAATACCACAATGTTTTTACAGGTTTTCTCCCCCAGCACTACAATTTTTAAGATATGTTTAAATAGAAAGCCTCCCCCTTCCATCAAATTCCTTCTGCATGATTCAGACGTGCCACAATATGCTGTTCTTGACCGTTACCATGGAAGTTCCTGGGACGTCACACACATAGGATTAGAGTCCATTGAACAGGAGGAGCAAGTGAGCTACACCATACTACTACCAGAGAAACATTTCAGAATAAAAGAAAAACCGTGATCAAATATTCATGGTTGCAGTCAGACAGGAAAAGGAATTCTTTTATAGTGACTTTAAGGAAATGTTGCTCTCCCTTCCCCGCTTTTTAAATCTTTCACATGTGTGGGGTATGCACTTCAAAATATTCAGCTTATTTAAATAAAGCTGATCATTTGGCACAAGAAGGGTTTAACTGCAGCTATATTAGGTACGGATTTTCAGAGAATTAAGTATGAATTTATACTCGGCTCTATCAGTTTAAATATAATCTAAAGATAATCCTTCAATAAACTTAATTTTACAGAGACATCTAAAGGGATGGTTCCTCTTAATGTATGGAAATAGGACAAGATGTTTAAAGCAACAGTCTTTGACATAAGGCAGAAAAATCATACCTAAGCAGGGAAAGACCTTGAAGATAACTGTTCGTTAAAAAAAGGCTTTTCCCTTACTAAAGTCTCCCTCTCTTTTAAAACTAAAACCATCTCAGCTTGAAGGCCCCAGCCTTCAAAGAACATCAGGAAATGACTTTCATTCCCACAGCAACGTTGTTCCAGCCAGAATATAAAATTCACACCTACATGGTACTGTTAAGCTATATATATACATATATATATATATATTTCTAAAGACAAATGAAAGAGGAGCTCATCTAGGCCAGCCACCAGAAAAACCTCTGCTAACTACCTATCAACCTGAAGCCTCTTCTGACCCCATTCTTTATCAAAAACGTCTCCCACTTCAGTTGCTTATTAGTTGGCAATAGCTCTGGCAGATGCATGTCATCATTTTTTTCAGAACCATTTATCAGAACAGTTGCATACCTCAGGCCCAGGTATCTTTCTTATCTTTAATATGTAACTAAACATTCCCTAGAACTGGAATTCTACAGATCGATGTTAATCATTTAGCAAAGAGAACATTCTTTCATGGATCTGGGCAAGAAACAGAAACATAAACCCACTACCAATCTCCAGTATGTTTTCTTTCTCCCTTAAATGTTTCTATATGGATATCTCTATGATAAGAGCAGCAAAATTATTTATCTCAAAGTACAATGTTAAGCAAGAGCAGAAAGTTTCCTGAGATCTGTTGTAGTTTGTTGGTTATTTTTCCAAAATATATCCTATTTTCAGAGAAGATGAGGACAGAACGGTTTTCTGATGGGAAGCAAAAGATTAAGCAAGTCTTTTAGAGAATGCTCCTAGGAAATGGACTGAACCTCACCTTATCTTTCTCTCAAAACAAAACAAAAATCACACTGAACAGGAAATAATTCAAATCTAATGTCTCAACCAAAACAGATAAGAGGAAATAATCAGGGATGCAATGTACGTAACAACCACCAAAGCCTGGAGACAGAGTTTCGAGATGCTTTATGGACACACGTGAAAAGCAGCTGCTTCTGGAAGATGCAGGAGTACGTTTTACACTGCATCTTTTGCGAAGGGAGGTGAACATGTATAGTTTTTCTAATTAAAACTGAAGATCGGGCAAAGAAGGGAGACAACTCTCTTCTTCTTCCCAGCTTCCATTTAATGTCTCTCCATACATAAAAAGGTATCAAAGGATCGAATTTAGATGCCTGGGTTTCATTCTGAAATAAGGAATGTAATAGTCAGTCCCACCTCTCCTCCCACTCCTTCTTAGTCATTTTTAGTACACACTTTGAAGCTTAAAAATTGCCCTATTACATAAAGAATTTAAGAAAAGAAGCTTTCACTATTATTCAAGGCACAAGTGATTAAGTAAAACATGAATTAAAGTCAACCACTCTGCAGACAGTTCCCCATGCAGACTTCATTGCAGTGACTCCAATCTCTCAGCACAGAGCAACTTGCAGGACCTCTCCCTCATGGTGTAACCTCATATTCAGTTTGGAAAGCAAGCCCATCCATCTCACACGTCAATCTGCTTTGCCAGCCTTTTTCTTATTCTTCAAATATGTTATGCTGAGGTTTGAGTGGATCAATTCCTTCACCCTGCTCACCACAGGGCTGCAGGAACATTAAGGCTTGCACAGGCGAAGGGGAGAGTTATTTTGGTAACAGCAGCAGTACACAATGAGCCATCTTCTATTCTGACAGCAAAGGCATGATCAACACGCTCATGCTACTGACGAACTTGAACCAGTAATCCAAATTGATTTACAGATGCTTTATTTTCTCTCACCTGCACTTGAAGTCGCAGGATCCAGCAGCCAGCAAAACATTGTTGGGGTGCCAGTCCAGGCTAAGGACAGTGGAACGAATGGGCTTCTTAATGTGTTTGCTCACCCACCTAAGTTAAAGAGAGAGGGAAAAAAAAAAGATTCTAAGATTTATATGAAAATATTTTACCAGAATCCCCCAAATCCATGAAACACTCCTCAAAAAGATCACCCCTTGCCAATGACCAAACACATCAATTTCACAAAACACATATGCTCAAATCTTCCATATTCTCGTGTACTGCCTGTAACTTTATATGGTTATCTTAATTAAAATTTTAAATACTATGGAAAACTCACGTTAAATAATCTCTTCAGCTTTTACCTAATTTTTATAATACATCAGATGGACATCCTTAATGTGAATTTTGCACAGTAATTGCCTGGTCCCTTACATCCTATGAACAGAAGCTCAGCTTTGATGGTTGATACCAAGCTAAGCAGCACTATTTTCTTAGACCACTAAGTACAAGTCCTCTCCAGCTCCTTCCAATGAGTTATATAGTCACCTCTCTTGCCCATCAACTTTTCTATAGTTTAATAATAAAGATAAAACACAACAAGTATACGGGTGAACTGCCAATGCTATGACTAATGTATGCATCTCAATTATTTGAAGTACAGTAAAAAGTGGTCCTGATGTTGAATGCATGAATATTAGCCTAAATATGTCTCAGCAGATTTAATTTGTCTCAACTGTTTACAAAATAGTAATGAAATCTGTTATTCACTTGATGGCCTTTGGGATGATGGTGCTTTTTCTTTGAATTTACTTCCATCACATTAAATTATTTGTCTTCAACATATGGAGCTTTGATTCTTCTGCAGACAAGTGAGGCAGAGAAAATGTTAATAACTGAATATGTTGGAAAGTATAATGGTCCAAACCAATCTATTTTGCAGATGGTCTCATTATTTACCATCTCCACATGGGAGACTGCATACAGACTGGCAGGCACAGACACCTGTGTTTTCATGCATGTTTATGCAACTCAAAGGAATAGATACTCAACTATGGTAAATATAACTCCAACATGTACAGCTACAAATGTAAAACCATTAAAGATCAGAAGCACTAAGTTTAGATGCCAAAGAGAAAAAAATGTTAATAGTGGAAGTATTGGTGACAGTCCTGTCTGAAATCTAGACCTGTGACAGAATACAGATCAGGTCGGTGACAAGCTCAAACATCTTCTAATAGATCACCCTGGAGATAAGTGACAGACTTGAATTCCTTAATGTCAAAAAATGGCCCAAAATAATCTATACAGAAGAAAGATTCAAGTCAAAGTTTCTTCATTCATTCTGGAAGGAGCTGGTGGGAGGAAAGATTTCGCTTTTTTCAACCATACAGTTGCAGTGAAGAAATTTTTACTCTGGAAAAGTTCTTGTACTTTCAAAAAAGCAACACGTTTATGGCAGTCAGCCAGAACACATCCACGCCAACACATGTAACGTGAACACAGGCTAAGTCAAAGGCTTTTAGATGCTACACCGGAGTAAAGAAGAGAGGGAACCTTTTCCCTATGATGTAAAAAGTCCAAAAAGAACTGATGAGGTCTATCCCTCTACATTTCCTGAAGATTTTAGGAATTAGTAAAAGAGTAATCTATTTACCACCATTAAACTCCAGGCTTTAGCTTTCCTTTGCAGAAGTTACAGGTATGAATGGAAATTAAACTCAAACAGCTCACCAGTCATTTTCAGATTCAAAGTAGCACACAGATATAAGTCGAGCTCCGCTTCCCACAGCAAATTTGTTCTCCAAGGGAGACCATTTCACAAAGGTGGCTGCACGATTAATTCTCAGGATCACAAGGGTTGGTTTCCACACGCCGTCTTTCTGACTCCAGACATAGGCATTACGGTCCGCACCGCAAGTTACAATGCGATCGCTTTTGGGAGCCCAGTCAATACCTGCAATTTAGAGTTCACGTTAATAAACCTGTCCCTTTACACTGCTTGCTTTACGTAAGCCAAAACAGAGAATCTCACAGCCTTCTACTACAGAGACAGTTATTAATGTTATGGTAGTATTCCCTCTCTTCACTTATTCTCCAGGCACCATTTTAAACCATTAGGGCTATCAGTTTCTCCCACTAGCTTTCATCAACATTGCACAAATTTGCAGATCCCACAGAGAATTTGCCTGCTCAGGACGCCTGCCCTGAGGGCCGGCCAACAGGCGGAGCTCTGTAGACTGCAAACCACTGACTTCTGCAAGAGATCCAGTTCACCAGCTGAAACCCAGCAATCCTCAAACTATGCACGTGCCTCTAACACAGTTGTCTGCTTGCTGCCAGACCGCAGTCATGATCTAAACGTTTAGATAGCAGGGGATTTTTTTGCTTAGAAGTTATCAGTCTTTATGTATTGATACAATCCTTACATTTTTCCATGCCTATTCTAGCTATGCCATGAGAAAGAAACGTTTACCAAGCAAAAATAACACATTCAAAGAACAAAATGAAGCCTTTGATAAGCCGGCCATTGCTTCTCTCCCTTCTTATGCAACGAAGGATGTTCTCAACTAGAATGTCTCACAGCAACATTATGTTTCATCTTTTCTTTAGCATCCCTCTTCGAGATGTAGAGTGCAATCCTGAACACTCCTACAACAAAACTACACTTCAATGATTTTTCATAACTGTGTTCTGTATTAAAAACATTCCTTAAGCACACAAACTAAAAAAGGGTAAAAAATATGGAAAGAATCTGTAATAATTTTACCATATCAGTCACATATGGTCTACTTCAAAATAGGCTTAGCCTTAAAAGTTCAATTTTGAGGAGGATGGTAGTCTGAAACAATACTTAACACAAGCCAATCTAGCACTGCCCTTGAAAACAGGACCACCCTGCCTCTCTTTACTTCTTTTTCCCACCACCCTTGCAGCAGTGTTCTTTGGACCCATGGCAAGTTCAGCTTTTTAGCTTAGCAGAAACCTAAGCCAGCAAAAAAGGGTGAATAATGCTCTTCCTGTAAGTGACCAGAAGCAGCTCACCACACATCTCTGAATCAAGACACAGGAAGGCAAGACAAGGGACCTTGTCTCTTGTCATCAGAAGCTGGAGCGGCAGCAGTTGAGTCACTTCTGTCAGAGGCAACAAGTGGTTTGATCAGCCCATCTCCTGCGGGTAACCACGGTGCACATCTACTCTTTACGACAACCACAGCATTTAGTATTCCAAAAGTAGATGTTGTGCCGGAAAGCGGAGAGAGCTCTTTTCCCAGGTCATGAATATTTGGCTTCTAACACTAACAGGTACAAGACAAATGCAGAGAAGTCTCTTTGGGGAACAGTGTACCATTTGTCAAGTCAGCCCAAGTGACTTTTCACAAAAGAGCACGTACAGCTGTGCTCTTTGACAGCAAGAATCAGATAAATTGAATAAAGTCTCTGCAAAACGCTGCTGGGCAGATACTTCTGCACATTAGTGAGTTGAGAACAGAATAAAGGATATTGCTGTTTGGGGCAAGTGCTTGTATTAATTACTTTCATTTCCTTAGAGAATAAAGCCCTGATAAAAAATCACCATAAAAAAACAGTAATATAAAAGACTACCGCAGGACAATCACTTTTTACAAATAACACCTTGTGACTCATTGGGACAACTCTTCTCACATTTTCATTGTGGATCTACAGATACTCTGAGCCTGCAGTAAAATGCGCTCATCACTGATGGTCTGTCATAAGTCCAGGACTGACCACTTCAAGTGTTTATACAGTCGCTAGAAAAGGATATTTATTGCTGTCTGAAACCACAAACCAATGCAGCAGTTGTATACTTGATGAAGCTTTAATACCAGCACTTGAAAGAGAACAGCATGTATCACCAGGGCAGTTTGACACACAACCAGATTACCTCAGAAGATTGGAAATTCATTCTCATTATGTTATGCCAGATGACAAATAAGCAACAGATAGAAAGGCTCGGTTACCAAAATGTCTGGAAATAAAATAGGGCTTTTCTTCCTAACATTCATTGCATGCAGTCCAGAAAAATGCTGCAAAACTCTAAGTGGGAATGCCAACCTATAAAAAGATCTATTTACTCAACACTTGCAGATTTCCTATTCAGATTCTCAACTGGGGAAAACAGGGGGCGGACAGACCTCATGTGTGGCACAGCACAATCTCTGCTTACCTGTAATGTGTCCGTTGTGTTCCTTTAGCTCATGAGCCTTTACCCACTGGTTCCCACTCTTCTTGTAGATGTGGACTTCATGATTATTAGGGCTAATGGCAATCTCTTGAAGAGGAAATAAAACAATCCAATAGTACAGGAGACTTTTTAGTAACAAATGCTTTACTTGAAAAGACTTTCCAATCTAAAGCCTGTATTCTCAAATTTCAGAGTATTACATGGGTTTGCACACAAAGGGCCACCATCCCTGCATAATCTTTAATAATTATGGTGACACTATGGTCACAAAGACAGTATATTTTGAATATAACAATCCACGTTCTAGTAGAAAAGTAGGCTATTAAAGGGCTGGTTTTGCTCATATGCCAGAGTTCCAGTAACGGGTTTAGAAAAGTTCAGATTTGTGCTTTTACGATCACAAGTGGAACATTTAATATGGAGCACAATGTATTTGTCCATACCTTCCCTAAATGTGATCCAGAGCATTGCAAGATCACAAACTGAGAGCAATAAGAAAATAGCACTATAAAAAAAAATTATAACTAAAATATTACTTACGAGTACGATCTCTGTTCCATGCATGGCAGGTGATTGGCTCTAGTAAAAACTGATGTAGAGACATTCCGAGTTAAAGATATTCCTATGTTGTAAAAATTGAAAAAGCTGAAAGGCGTAAAATTGAAAACAAAACACTTCGAAATTAGGTAATTAATAAAGTGAGCCCTCAACTTCTAACAAGATTCTTTCAGTCTAGTATTACAATTTGCTTACAGAAGATCACAACTTACTCAGTAAAGATGTTAAGGTTGCTGAAGAGCTGCCTTTGCCATATGCCCTGATATCTGCAGTAGGCCGGTGAACTTTAACTGTCCTGCTTACTATAGCTAACTGCAATTGCCCTAAAAGCTGTATACGCTTGCTTCTCACAGGTGAGACAGAAGGTTCTTAGGAAACCTATCAAACCTAATAATTTTACTATGGAAATGAAATACTGGGGAAAAAAAAAATCTAGGGATATAGCTCAGTGAATTGATTCAAAACCCTGACTTGTATCAAGGCTCAAAGGCAATACTACAATAAAATCTTCTTCTTTTTCAGAAGTTTAAATTGGTGTGTCCAGAACACTGACATGTAACTGTAATCTGCTGATGTATTATTTGAAAAAGCAATTTATATGTATCCTAGGGAAAAATTATTACAATCAGTAATTAACTAATTACTAATTTCTTTAAATTAATCATAGCACTTAACTGTTTTATAGTTAGGCTTTTGCCCCCATGAGATTCAAACACTAAAAGAACAAGCTGATTCATTCTAGTTTGCAAGTACTTTAACTTGTTTTTTAAAAAGCTAGACAGCTAAGTTTTTCTTTAATTTATAACTGCTACAAGAGACAGCACTGAACATCTGCAACTGGGAGGCGCACTGACTCCCAATTACAAAATTATTTAAAACATCATATCGTATTCTATGTCCTGTATTAATCAAGGGCAGTGTAAATGGATGGAAGGTAACACTGTACAAACCCACAGTCACCTGTAGTAATTAAAATGTGCATAGTTCAATACATATAACTTAGATTTGTCAGTTCCTTAGATATACCCACTATTTTTCATAGCAATTTATTCTTGGCTGATGGATCGAAGTTTTTTTACCCCTACATATATGTCTAAAAAGAAATTATCTCTGATGTCATTCCAAGGCATCCACACCCATTACAGTCTGAAATTACAACATACCCAAGTATGGCCTTGTTAGCAGAGGGTGGAGGCTTCAGGACAAGGTAGGAATTTGGAAGCAAACAGGAAATGAACGGCAGCCCAACAGAAACCCAGGAGTGAATGAAAGATGAGTAAGTTCTTACGGAGCTTGGCAATTACTATCAAACCACTAATGCAACAAATACGCTGAAAGTTCTGAATATCGGAGCAGAGATGACACAGAACTTTGCCAATGCAAATAACCGGAAAGACTTTTTAATATTTTTTTACGAAATCAAGTACTGCTATTTTAAAGAAATATGACTTATAATGACATTTCAAACGTACTTCAAATATAACTTTTATCTACATGAGCTTTAAAACCAGTTCTTAATTTTAACCAGTATGATTTTCATGGTTCTTCTAATAAACATTCTCTACCAATCAAATGAAGCTATTGAGTCCCAAGCAAAATAATGAATTACTTTTTCTTAATGTGAAAACACTGACTTACTCCAAGCTACCTTTGGCCTTGGACAGCCATGATTTGAGATTCCACGTGTTAATATAAGCAAAACACAACTGCAAATTGCTTCTTCCACGATCTCGTTTTAGTACGTGCCAACATCCAGTAGCAGTTCATTTCCATATACAGGAAAAGTTGAAGAGCTGTTCTACCACCAAGGAATGCTCAGCCTTTTCTACTCTTTCCGAAATAAAATATAAAAATATCCAATCTCCCCTCCCCAAGGAACACAGCTATTTCGAAACCCTTTCTACTACAACTCTGGTATTTGCTCCACAGATTGGCACTACATATAAATGATACGGCCCCATCCTAACTCCTAGTCCAGAGATTTTTACTAACCTACACACTGTCCCCAAAGACAGCCTAGACAAGCAGTATGATCCGTTCCTTCCCACTGATTGAGTTTCTCGAGCACGGTAACTTGCAGCAAGCAACTGTTTTCCATTTTGGTTTGGTAACAAACTCATAAAAAACAACAGCGATAATAATCTCAAAAAAACCCATACTATTTCTGCCATCTGATAGTTTCAGTGCTATTTTCTTCAGGAAGAGAAATCTTAATGAAGTCTTTCAGTTATATTTATTTCTTATCAATAAATAGACAAGATCAAACTCACATTTCACTAGAGAAAATGCAATTGGCTCTCTCATTCTTGATATAATTCATATGTAGCAAACCCCTCAATGCCTTCCTGCCAGCCAGCCCCAGATCTGTACATGAAGGTATTGTTATGATAGCTTTGTTAGCCACATACTTAACTTTGCTATCTCTGATGGTTTGTGTTTTCAAATACAAAGTATCTTTACTCGAGTTTCAATAATCTTCTTTTGAAAAAAGGAGAAAAAAATTAAATCTTGCACCTTTGTACAGCAGGAGTTCTTTCAGTACGCAGACTGAAAAGATCAAGGTTGGGAAGTACAGGACTCAGCTGTTGTCATCTCTCAATGGGGTGAGAAATATGTGGTGTAAGGCCATCCCTGGCCAAGCAGCTAGCAAGGATAGAGACTGAGAAGTGGAAACAGCATGTGTGTGTTTGAGAGGGAGAGAGAGAAAGGGATCTTTTTTAATCCTTGCCTATTTTCAGAGCACCTACCTCACTTTCAAACATCTGGAAGAGAACTGCCTATAATTAAGGCCTGCCTCCTACTCCTGTCATTCCCTCCCAAGTCACTCAGCACAGCTTCCCCCAGAGGGTGACTCCCCACGGAAGCCTACCGACACAGGACACCATTAGCATTATAAAGCCGACCGGTTTGGGATGGATTGTGGGCTGCGGCCCTGCCCCGCGCAGATAACACAGGTGCACAGCGCTGCTGCCGAGGCCACGGCGGGGCAGGGGGCAAGGTGGGGGTCCACTCCCTCCCCGGCTCCATCCATTGCCCCCCACGAGGCTCTGCCCCTTCAGGTCAAAGGGGCTGACGGGTCCCCATCACCTCACCCTCAGAAGGACGCCTCCGCCCACCCTACGCAGCGGTTGAGCCGGGCATGGCCCCCCACCCCCAGACAGGCCTGGGTTGAGGTGACTCCCCC
>NW_010163553.1:0-10464 GCF_000695765.1 Mesitornis unicolor
TATTATTAGTTTAACAAGAAATCCCTGCAGGGGGCTCAGAGGATAACCTCTGTAAGCCAAAAAATGTGCACCCTCAAAACCCAGATGCTTTTCCTGCCTGGTTTCTGTGGTGTCTGAATCCCCCTGTGCCCAAGCACCCAGCAAAAAACTGTCTGCCCATCCCCAGCAGCAAGTCAGAATGTACTGAGTGTATATATTTAATGATGCTATGCAAGATGCAGCCCCTCCTCCAAAAAGGAGGAGTATTTTATTGAGCATTATCAAGACTACATCTCCCTGTGGGTGGGCTTTTGGCGTTGCTGCCCGTCCCCGTGTCCCACCCACGGGCTCTTGCCCGGTTCATTGGTTTTGGCAGCCGTGGCCGTTCCCCCCGTGTTGGCTCTGCCCCACTCCCTGGCCCCCGGCTGTGCCATCTACACCCACCTGGCCACAATAAATTGGTATTTTCTGTGTGTTAGCTGCCGCATAAACATGAAGCCCCTCCCTGGAGAAGAGCAAATTAACAACCCTGAGTGGCCAGCAAAGCTTGTGCCATTGAATGTAGCTCCAAAAGATGTATGGGCTGTGCCTTGTGAACAGAAACTTCACTTGGATCACAAAAAGGGAAAAAAAAAAGAACATTTGTCATGGGCAAACTAATATTTCATAGCATAGGTTGTGAGGAGGTGAATCGTGATGGAGGGTTTCCCACTCGAGGCTGACATCCACATCCCAGCTGTGTTGCTTTATGAAGGCACAATAAAACCCATTAAATGATCCTGCACAGCCCCCCCGCGCCTCCCTCCCCAGCCACAAGCACTTTATCTCTAAATTGCAGGCAGCTTTTTAGTACCGAACCAATTTAGTCTAATTAATACTCGGGACCCCACAGGCAGAATGTTGAATAGCCCGTTTGTTGTAGCACTGAGAGGTGCCAACCAGGACAAATGAGGGACTGCCCTGGGCAGCCAACGCCAAAAAGGAGCCGTGTCCCAGGGGGGCTGTGCTGGGGTCCCGCTGCCTTACTGGGGTCCTTTACCCTTTCCCCTTTGCCTTCCCTTTCCCCTTTTCCTTCCCTTTCCTTTTTCCCTTCCATTTTCCCTTTCCCTGGGTGATCCTTTCCCCTAAGGTGAGCATCCCTGGGGATGGGGGTTCAGCCTGGAGATGTGGGGCGCCCCTCACCCCAGAATGTAGGAGAGGGGCACAATGGGGGTGCTGAGCCCCTTTTCATGTGCACTCCCTCTGTGTTGGTGCAGGGCCAGGGAGCGAGGAGACGCCGGTGGGCAGCGGGGAGCCAGGGATGGTGTCCGGAACCGATGGGAGCATCACCAGCACCGATGGGACCATCATGGCCAGCCCTGATGGGAGCATCACCAGCCCTGATGGGAGCATCACCAGCCCCAGTGGGACCATCCCAGCCAGCACTGATGGGACCATTGCTGATGGGAGAGGGATTGCAGCTGAGGAAGAGGAGGCAGAGGAGGAGGAGGAAGAGGAGGAGGAGGAGGAGGACACGGAAGAGGACGAGGTGCAGGTGATCGAGCTGAAGAAGGAGGACGGCGAGGCGTCCCGTCTAAAGCAGCAGGAGGGAGGCAAGGATGCATCACCCCCAACCAGCCCCGGCTGCAACGCCCAGGCGGAGAAAGCGGGGGAGCAGCTCAGCCTGGGGAAGAAGAACGACATCTCCCGACACAGCTACTCCAGGTACAACACAATCTCCTACCGGAGGATTCGAAAAGGAAACACCAAACAGCGCATCGACGAGTTTGAGTCCATGATGCACTTATGAACTGAGCTGGAGAGTCGTTCGTCAGCCCAGCGTTCACTCTGGTTTTGTTTCTCTTTTTTTGTGCCCCTTGAGACGTGTCTCTTCACACCACATGAGGTCACTGCTTTTTTTTTTCCTTTTTTGTATATGATTTCGTAATACACTGTGAAAATTTAACAGCTTTGCTTTGACAGCAGGCAGAGGCATCCATAGCGCAGGAAAATAAATAATCAGTTGGCTAAATGTAATACCATTTGATTTAAGATTCATCCTCTCATTCTGTAACCTAATCCAAACAATGGGGTGTGCGGGGCCAGGGCTGCCGACCCCCCTGTGCCCAGTGCTGTCAGCCGCACTGGTACCGGGGCAAAGTCCCCCCCGGTGACACTGGGCATGGTGCTGGGAGCGGTAACAGAGGTGACTGTGTGCACCCGCAGCGCTCCGCTGCGCTGCCTGTTTGTGCCTGCGTCCCCCCGGTGGTCTCCCTGTTTGTGCCTGCGTCCGACGGTCACCAACAGCCGCGTCCCGACCCCACCACCACTGCCATCCGTGTCAGGTGTTGGCAGTCACGGGTGGGCGCAGGAATTAAAACAGATGGGATGGTGGTGGCTCGCCATGACCAGCGCTGTTGGGGGTGGCTGATTTGGGGCAGTGCTGGATTGGGGTGGCTGGTTTGGGGCAGTGCTCTTGGTGGTGGTTGGTTTGATGCTGTTGGGGGTGGCTGGTTTGGTGCTGATAGGGGTGGCGGGTTTTGGGCCATGCTGCTGGTGGTGTCTGATTTGGGGCAGTGCTGTTTGGGGTGGCTGCTTTTGGGCAGCATTGTTGGGGGTGGCTGGTTTGGTGCTGTTGGGGTGGCTGGTTTTGGGCCGTGCTGTCACTGGTGGCTGATTTGGGGCAGTGTTGTCAGTGGTGGCCATTGGCGGTGCCCAATCCCTGTGGCCCGGGGCAGAGGCACCTTTGGGGAGCTGGAGCCAGGGTCAGGGCCAGCCTGGAGGGCAGCGGTGTCAGCACCCTGTGTCCTGTATGGCGCCTGCATGTGGTGCTTATTCAGTAAAACCACCAGAATCTGCACTGGAATCCACCAGTTTGGACTCTCTCACCCAACTTCTGATTCTCATGCTAAGTTTAGATGCAAAATTTTAAAGACTTTTTTGATCGAAGCCAGTAAAGTTTCACGCATAATTTGTTTCTGTGCCATCCAAACCTTGTTTTCTGTGTTTTCAACCTTTCTCTACTTTTAAAAATCCTTGTGTAGCTACAGCATTGCTCACAGAATCGTTTGGCTGGAAAAGACCCTTAGGATCACAAAGTCCAACCACAAAGGAGGTAAGGACGGAGCTGGGCTCTGAGCTCGGTGACCGTGGCCTCCTCCAGCCCTGGGCATCTGCTCAAGGGTTACTTTTACACCCCCAGCATCACTTTGGCCCTTCTTGTTCTGCATGAAGGCAGTGGTTTACAGGCAACGTGCGAACCCCTGCATTGTGCGGCGCAGACACAGCGCTCATTGTGCCGCCAGCGCGGGGCTGTGCTGGTACCAGCGCGCACGGGGGTGTTCAGCGCCGCAGCTGCCCCCGCAGGGGTCCTGTCACCGCGACGCTCACAGCCACGGCCATCGCATGGGTTTTGATGGGGCTGTGAGTGGCCAAGTGTTGCACCGTGCCCACCGGCATCAGCTTCACCACCTCCTCGATCTGCGCTTCAAAATATCAATAGCAAATTTGCTTTACAGCAATCAAAGAAAGATGTAATGGGGAAGAAAACAACAAAAACCCGAAGTGAGATGAAAGCAGGAGTGAAAGCGAGAACCTCTGTGCGTTGCCGAGAGATTGGTGGTTTTAGGGTGTTTCTGTGGTGCTGACAGGTCCGTCTGTCCTGGTTTCTGTCAGGGTCCACGGCTCATGAGGGTGTTTGTACTCCCAGGGCGAGGGGAGCAGCTTCAGCAACAGATTTGTTTTCTTCTTTTATAATTTGTCTGCTTGCGATGGTTTTTAGCATCTGGTTTAGACACCAGGTGACAGTTATAATAGTTTCTTGTTGGGCTGGCGCGGGGATGAGGTGCTGGGTGAGCGGGCCCAGACACCTGAGGAACTTGGATGATTTTTTACCTTGCCACAACATCTCCGGTGACCACGGGGTGTGCAGCCAGCACTGGTATTAATGGCGCTGAGCAGGCATCCAGAGCACGGCCCTGAACTGGGGGAATGGGGGTTCAAAGGCTCGTTGCAGGGCATTGGGTTGCGGTGCACAGGGAGGAAAGGCAGAGTCGGTCAGAAATGGGGTGAACACACGGGGCGCAGAGGAAGCAGCTCCATCTGTCACCAGGGGTCTGGGCGTTTGTGCTGACACCCAGTGGCTCCTCCCTGCCTGGGGAGGGGAATTGGGAAAAACTGGGCAATTTGTTAACTCCGTTTCTATTTCACCCCACAGGTTTCTTTTCCTTTTCCCAATTCCCCTCCCTGGGTGGGAAGGAGTCATTGGGTGACAGCACAACTGCCCAAACGTCAATCATTTATTCCCTTTCTTTTTTTAAACAAACCAAACTGAGCCTCCCATGGCCATGTCACGGTGCTGCTTGGAGTAAGCCCAGCCCAGCGCAGGAGCCGTTCGCTCTTGCTCAGAAAACCTGGACCCGTTTCCCGCTGCCAGCTCTGCGGAACCCACCCATGGTGCCCATCCCCTTAACACTCATAAACCCCCCATGGCCCTCCAAGCCCCCCAAGGGGCAATGCTCACCCCAGCATGGTCAGTGGGAGCCGGGAGGAGCAAGGGACAACGCTCTTGTTTCTGGCAGCGGGGGCCACCCGGTGCCACCCGAATGCAGCCCCCGAGGCACAACCCGGTCCATAAGCAGGATCCCAACATGGAGCCCACATCCACACAACTGGGAACGGGAGTGCGAGTGACAACCCTGGCACCTGGGTGTGACAGTGACGTGGGGCCGTGTGGGGCCGCTCAGCAACTGTCAGCAACCAGGATCCGATGGGATTGGGGCTGTGGATGAGAGGTGACTGCACAACAATCGTGGTGCGGTGTGACGGTGACTGACGGCACCAAATGGGGAAGACAGCTGGAACAGGAGCCAGCGGGGGGAGTCTGTTTAGCAGGCTCAGCCCATCAGCACCAATCCGCCACGGCAGAGGCGATGCTGTACCGAAAAACCCAAGGTGAGGCATGAGGGGGTGTGTGGACATGGGATGGGGGTGGCCGGGCTGTGTGTGACCCCAGTGCGGTGCTCAACCCTGTGTACCCGGGCCCCTGGGGTACATGGGGTACTCAGTCCCTGTCCCATTGCAGGGCAGAAGCAGCTCTGCTCCCCCAGTCTCCCCCATTAGGGCCTACCAAAGAGAACCAAGGGAGGAAATCCCACCTGGGACACACTGGTGTCACCTCCCGGATCGCGCTGCCCTGTGACAGCTGCATTTATTCTGCTGCCAAATCTGCCCCTTCACAAACTGCTGATGGCTGCTGGAGACAGAGAGTTACAGTAAGGCAAATATGTGCCCATGATGGTAAAACAAGAGGGACTTTTGGTGTGTGGAGCCTGGCCACCCCGCACAGCCCGGGCTCCCATTCACTTCTGCAACTGTCCCTATGAAATGCATTGTACACACACACACACACACACACACACACACACACACACTTGTGTTGTGCACCCTTTTTTGAGGAAAAGCCCTCAGTGCCTTCAGCAGGTGCTTTCACCCACTCCAAGGACCATCGAGCAGAAGTTTTGGGTTGAGCTTCCCTTGGTTTGCCCCGGCAGGAGAAGGGGAAGCTCCGCCCCATGCTGGGGGCTGCACCGGGGGCTCCGGCACCAGCGCATCCCAGTGAGGAAAGCAGCAGTGGACCCTGGGCAGCCCCTAAAAAGCTGTGGAGGCTTGGGGACATTATTAAGAGGTGGCTTTTTTGACCAGCAAACCCTGCTACTCATCTGTCAGCCTTGAAATATTGGATGGATTTTTGCAATGATGTCCAATAAACTTCCCTTTGCTCCGGCTGCGGCAGAGCGAGCAGCCCAGGCTGCTGTTTGCACAGCAGCATTTCTGTAGCGGGTGCTGCTGTCAGGGGAAAACCCATGGAGGTTTGCCTACCGTAGGGTGAGGGACTTCAGAAAATATTCCCATTTAATAACACAGACAATCACTTGAGTTTTTGCCAGAGCCTCCCGCAGTGAAGGAAACACTCCTGCCTGCTCCAGACGCGGTGATCGCGGTGCCCTGAGCTCTCTGTGCTGGTTTAAATTAGGGCTTTCAAGCACTTGGGGATGAACTCCTGGTTCTGCGATTGCCGTCACAAGCGGCACAGACGTCCCCGCCGCGTTCACACGATGGAGTCACGGTGTTCCTGGGTCAATTGGCTGGTGCTCCTGGTTGAACCGACTGTGTCAGTCCGCGTGGTAAGTCCCGAATTGCCACTTCTGGTAGGGGCTGGTGGCGTCGCAGGGGCTCATCCGCAGGGCGCCGTGCATGGGATCCCCCTCCAGGCACATCGGCCGTGGGGGCTGCTCCGCCATCAGGTGGTCCCTCTGCAGGGGGAGAGATTTAGGCAGCACCAGCTCCATTTTCCCACCCAGAAAGCCCAATTCTCTACCCTTTTTTTCACATTTCTCTCTATATGTAAGATCTCTTTGCTGCCTTACAGAGACTTTTGGGTGGGATTCTGGCACCTGCGGCTGAGCGCGGACCTGCAGGCTCTTAGATATGTTATATGTAAGATCTCTTTGCTGCCTTACAGGGGCTTTTGGGCGGGATTTTGGCATCCTCCCTGCGGTGCTACGCAGTTTTTCCTTCTCGGGAATGGAGAGATCAGCTCTTGGTGTCTGGGAGGTAATCACCATGCAAAGGAATAGCTTCAGATGCTATGGGAACCATAGGGGATCATATGCAGGGGACTGATGGTCGTATTTCGGAGTTTCTTGGCTGATGAACAAAAAAATGCATTTACTGCACTGAAAAGGATGTTAGGAAGTTCAGCAGCAAAGGTCAAACACTGGGACAGTAACTTGGATTATGGAAGAATGAGGAGCGAGAGATCTCCAACCTTTTGCTTTCCACATCTGCTTGGTCTGATGAACCCCCGGGGCCAGCGAGGTGATGCTGCCACAGGTAAGGGACGTTTTTGGCATCACCACCTGGCACTGCAGCATTTCCTATGACCATTTGGTTAAGGCCTAGGTGAAATACTGACATGCAGAGCGTTGTCTGTGCCCAGGTACGGTTGTGATAGGGAGCACCAAACACCCCCAGCTCACAGCCCGAGGCCGGACCAGGAGCCGAAGGCTGCCCACGCACCAGGGACATGGTCTGGGCTCCTGTGTGGGTGACAATCTTCATGTATTTTCCACAAAACAACGCCCCAGGTGAGCCTTGGTTCGAAAGGGTTATTTTTTCAGACTAAAGAGGAATGAGAACTTGTCAATATGATGGCTGTACCACTTAGCTACGTTTATTTCCCTTTCCTAAATTAGGAGTATTTCTCTGTTAAAGCATGCCCTTTCAGAGCACTCTGGACAACTGCTTACACCGGGCTGACAGATACAGTACAACTCTGTCTTTTTGCAGTGCGGGTAATAAACGTAAGTATCCGCTCTTTGCCTTTCTGTAAATGCTTTCTTTTAAAGGAACAATGTGAGCTGAATGACAATCAATATGAAGTGTAAGTGCTATTGATGGTTTCAGTGTAAAACCAGGACGTTTTGTTACCATGGTGTAACACCAAAAGCTTTGTCGTGCCCCTGCAACACCCGTGGGGTGTGGGGATGCACACCAGTGCTGGGCCCTCAGCTCAAGGACAGGAACTGCTTGAAAGAGTCCAGCAGGGCCACAGAGATGATGAGGGAAGTGGAGCATCTCCTGCTGAGGAGCGGCTGAGGGAGCTGGGGCTCTTGAGCTTGGAGCAGAGGAGCCTGAGGGGTGCCCTCATTCCTGGGGATCCATTGGGAAAGGGCAGTGTCAGGAGGAAGGAGCCAGGCTCTGCTCTGGGATGGCCAATGCCAGGACAAGGGGCAATGGTCCCAAGCTGGAGCACAGGAGGTTCAAGCTGAAGAGGAGGCCAAAGTTTGTGAGTGTGAGGGTTCTGGAGCATGGCCCAGGCTGCCCAGAGAGGTTGTGGAGTCTCCTTGTGTGCAGACACCCAAAGCCCTGGCCGTGTTCCTGTGTGACTGCTCTGGTGCTCCTGCTCTGGCAGGGGTTGCACTGGGGGAGCTTTCCAGGTCCCTTCCAACTCCTGACATCCTGGGATTCTGTGGTGCCACCCAAAATGAGGGGTACGTCCCTGTCCCCATGAGAGCCCCTCACTCACCAGCTCTGCCCGCACCAGCGCCCTGTGCAGCCAGGCCAGGCCGCGGTTCCCGTCCCCGTCCCCGCAGCGGCGCAGGCCCAGGGCTCCCCCGGCACCGACTGGGGCCACGCAGAGCTCCTGGTGCCGGAGCAGCCGCAGCCACGTGTAGTTGAACCTCTGGTGCTGCAGAGAGACCGGGGAGAGACGTGATGGGGCATCGCCTTCTCCTCCCCTGCCCTCATCGGGGACCAGGGCAGACCCGTCCCATGGCTCTGTGTGGTCAAAGGGCTCAGCATGGCCGTGGTGAGCGGCTCCAGAGCCCAGACCCCAATGTGGTTGCTCTGCCCTGCCATCCCAACGTGGTCACTGCACCTCGGTGCTAGGGGGCAAATGGACAAACCCCAAACTCCGCGGAGCCCCAGCCCACACGCACCCTGTGCCAGCACTGAGCAATCAAAGGAGAAACGTCCCAAAACGCTGCCTGCACAGGAAGGGGAAGGCTGTTCACAGCAGCCACATAGCACAACCGATGCTCTGCAGCCACACACAGCACCCTGGTATTTAAACATTTCTCTGCATTTTTCACGCACAGGCTCATGCCTTTATCCAAATTCCCCGTTCCAGCCCAATTTTCTGGCTCTGGGGTTGCTGCGTGGCCACAGGGAAGCAGCCCCTGCCTGCCCCTCGCTGCTCCCACGGCTCCAGACCATGTCCCCCGGTGGGCAGGGGTGTATTAGCACCCGGGGGGCTGGTACAGAGCTCTGTGCCATGCACTAAAACAGCGTCGCACACAGGGGATCCTCACCTCGTCGTTAACATCGCACTCCTCCAACGCCAGCGTGGTGTTCTCCGCCGCGACGCACCTTGCCGTGGCCATGTTCACGAGCTAGGAAGAAAAGCACCACAATGCACATTCAGCCGTGAATTCCCAGGGAAGGGGAGCGGCTGCTGGGCTGCAGTTCAGCTGCTGGGGTCACAGGATTAGCACTGATTAACATCGTGCACTTAACGAGGTGAAGCAGCGCTGGTGTGCCACGGTCCTTGGGGGGGTGTAAGTGCACAGCTGCTTTCCTACCAAGAAGCCTGAAACGACCCTTGCCACAAATGCTCAGGGCTGGATGGGACCTTTATCTTTTGGGTTTGTTTTTTTTGGCCGTAGCTCATGTTCCTGCTCTGCAAATCCTCGAAATGACAGCTCCCAACAACAACAACTGCAGAGTCCTGCCCTTGCTGCAACAGTGATGGGGATGAGCAGCCTCTGTGTGCAGCTGATGTGGGTGCCCGGTGGTCCCAGCCTGGTCCTGGTGGTCTCATCCCGGTCCCATTGGTTCCATCTTGGTCCTGGTGGTCCCATCCCAGACCCATTGGTCCCATTCCTGTCCTGATGTTTCTATCCCGGCCCCATTGGTCCCAACCTGACCCTGGTGGTCCCACCCCAGCCCCATTGGTCCCATCCCAGCCCTGGGGAGCAACCCCATCGCTCCTCGTGATGCAATCCAGGGTAACTCTTCCCATTTTCCTCCCCAAACTAACTCTGGCTGGTGCTCAGCACAGCTGGAATGTGCGGAGCTGGCTGAAAAACAGATTTTCTGCCCTATTAAATTCTGAGAATGAAGACACAAGAGCGATCCAAACGGCCTGAGTGAGGACAGAGCGAGGCGGCATCTCGACAATTCTCACAGACACATCTGAAAGGTTTTGGTTCAGCTGAAGCGGAGGTCTCTGCACAGCCCAACTGCACTGCACTGAGTCTGAAATCAAGTTTGACTGCTCTGATCGAAACAAGAGCTGGAAAAGTGAGTATTTCTCAAGAAATTTCCAGTTTTTCCTATTCTCCTGACTATCACCATTAGTTCTATTTAAGAAATGTCCCTGGAGCCGCTGTTTCACTGAGGCCTTCAGCCTGATCCTGGGGATGCTCTCCAGAAGGACACGTGTGGCTGGGATGGGCAGGGACGGAGGGGATGGGCAGGGAAGGCAGCAAACCCTTCAGTTTCCATTCCTGGCACCACTGTGACCTATTCTTACAACTCAGGTTACTGTGATTATAGCTATTTTGCAACCAATGCTGTGTCTTTTCTGGGTGGAGGAGGAGAACCGGAGCCCGACCCGGTGATGCTTCTTGGCACCCAGGAGAGAAGGGCTGCAGGGGCAGAATTTACTCCAGAAATGCTCTTTAAGGCTTCACCAATGCGGGGCTGTGCCAGGCTGGGCCCTGCTCACACAACAGCGGGTTGCTGCTGCGCTCTGCTGGCAGCACAGCCCCAGTGCAAACCCTGCCTGCATCGTCTCCTGCCTGCCTGCCTGCCTGCAGCATCTCCTGCATCTCCTGCCTGCAGCACCTCCTGCTTCCATCTCCTGCTTCCATCTCCTGCCTGCCTGCAGCATCTCCTGCTTCCATCTCCTGCCTGCCTGCAGCCTCTCCTGCTTCCATCTCC
>NW_010163553.1:10515-12021 GCF_000695765.1 Mesitornis unicolor
CCCCTCCTCCCCCTCCCTGCCTGCAGCATCTCCTGCCTGCCCCGAAAACCGAGTTTTCCTCTCCGACCATGGCCAAAAAGCTGTGCAGGGTGAGAGAATGCTGGACCTCCTGCCCTGGCGATGCATCCCATGGCGATGACGGCTGCACGGGCGCTCATCAGGTGTCTGAACACCAAACTGGCTCCTTAATGGGAAATTATCTCTTGGAATTGTGACTTATAAAAACACTGGGGAATCCAGACCACTGTCACGTTTTATAACTTCAAAAATGCTACCTGCTCAGAGACTGGGATGCTACCAAGGTCTTGGCCAGCAACAAACACATGTTTAAATGAAGAATAAGCCCTCGGGTACGTACCAGCCCGCCGGCTTTGACCAGGGGAGCCTCCAGGTCGGGGTAGACGTTCTCCAGGTACCAGCGGAAGCTTTTGCAGCGCAGCCTCCTGCGCAGCTGCATCTGCGGGGCCAGGTCGCCCAGGTCCAGGCCCCTCCGGAGCAGGTGGTACGCGTGGCCGTAGAACAGCTCCTTGTACTCGTCCAGCCACACCTCGGCCACCCGCGCCAGGTTCCTCTCCACCGTCCTCACCCGGTCCTTCGGGAAGGGGTAGGGGTTGTCGTTCCTGAAGATGTGCCCGACCCGGGAGCACGGCACGATCTCGATCTCTCCCCCGCACATCCAGACCTGCGAAACAGAGGCTGCTGTGACAGAAATAACAGACAGAACAGACACTGGAACAATCTATCCATTAGAAACTGGAGCAATCTCCTGGGGAAGTGGTGAATTCCCCTACATTGATCAATTTTAAGAGTCAGCTTGACAGGGTGCTGACTCATCTCATTTCAACTCTACTTTCACCTCAAGAGGCTGGACCGGATGATCCCTATGGTCCATTCCAACCTGGGATTATTCTCTGATTCTATTTGAATGGTGGTAGCACAAATGGCAAAATACCACACTATCACTGCCCAAAACGCACAGGAATAACGGAACAGAGCTAGCAGTGAAGAAGCAGCGCTGCCACTTAGCTCAATCAAATACTTGACCCAGTTAAAGATGTCCCTGCTTACCACAGGGGTTGGACTGGACGACCTTTAAAGGTCCCTCCCAACCCAACGCAGTCTATGACGAGAAACACGGGCAGATGTTGGCTGCTTTGTGCAAGCAGAGGAGAAACCAAACCCCCAAAGCGATGTACCTTGAAGGAAATCTCCATGTTTTCACCTCCCCAGACGTCCAGCCCAGGGTCGTAGGCTCCCAGCTCAAAGAAGTACTTCTTGTCGATGGAGAACAGGCCTCCTGCCATGACTGGGCACCTGTGAGGACAGCAACACACAGCACATACATACATATATGTATTTTCACACATATACATACATACACATACACATATACACATATGTATATGTATTTATATAGCTGGTTGGGAGGCATCTGGTCCTTTCCCCTTGCTTTGATGAGGAAGCCATCACAGAATGTCACAGAATGTGAAGAGTTGGAAGGGACCT
>NW_010163554.1:0-10528 GCF_000695765.1 Mesitornis unicolor
CAGCTCGGACCCTAGCTAGGTAGGCCGTTCCCATGGCGGTCTCCTAAGCGCGCTCCCGCCGCCGCGGGGACGGTCGGCGAACAAAGACGGCCCCGTCCCGGTGCGCCGCTGCTCTGCCTGTTGGGCACAAAGGCCGGGCGGGATTTGTGGAATGATTTTAAAAATCCTGTTTGCTCGTGCTGTGTGTCGTACGTTAAGGGCTTTGTTGGGGCTGGGGGTTTAATTTTTTTTTACTTTTAAATTTTAATTTATTTTTTTTAATGAGCAGGCGTGCAGAGCCGTGGATGCTCAGGGGGGTGTCCGGCCCACCTCGGTAAACCATGGCGTATCAGCTGTATAGGAACACCACGCTGGGGAACAGTCTTCAGGAGAGTCTGGATGAGCTCATACAGGTGCGTGTGGGGTTTAGGGTCTGGGCAGCTAGCTTATATAAAGTTAGTTACTGAAACGGCTTTGTGGTTGCTCTACTGGGGTACATGTGGCCAGCGTTTGGAAAACTTACTGATGGAAATTAAAAGCTATTGGTACTCCACTTATGTGGAAAGTCTTTTTCTTAACGTTCTAGACAGAGGAACGTGTTTTATGTAAGTGGCGTAATCCCGTGTTGTGTGGCCCAGTACATGAACAGCCAGATTAATCTGGACCATTGGAATTGATTTCCTGCTCACCTGGTTGTTTCCAATAAATATTTATCAGAAGAAATCTTTATGTAACACAAAAAAAATCATGGTAGCACATCGTTTCTTCTCCTGGAGTTAAAACAGGAAAAAGGAAGTAAGCACAGGAACTCAATACTTCTGTTAGTTTTTCCTCTAGAGATCTGCTTCACATGAACTTCGTTTTGATGGTTTTAATTTTTACTGCGTTTTTGAGTTTACTTTGAAACAACTCATTTTTTTTAACTGCTTCAGTCACAGCAAATCACACCTCAGCTGGCCCTTCACGTGCTACTTCAGTTTGACAAAGCTATAAATTCGGCACTGGCACAGCGAGTCAGGAACAGAGTCAATTTCAGGGTAAGACAACCATATATGAACGTTCTTCATGAGGTACAGTAACTGTGTGGTGATGCAGAATGTAGTTAACAGCTGTGTGCTCTAGGCAAAATCTACAAAGGCCCATTGTGATTCTGAAATGGTGACTGTTTACCTGTTTGTTCTGTATGCAATTGTAAGGCTCGTTATCTTCTCATTCTGCCAGGGCTCTTTTGAAGGAATACAAAAATCAGGAACAGATTTGGTGGCTAGATGAAAACAGGGGAAGGAGAAGAGGGGAATGCTTTGGTGGATAGCATTGCCATCCTCAGTGTCTTGCAGATAGGGAGGGAGAATTTTGCTTCTCTTAGTTGTACCTAGAAGTGAGATGAGGCCAGATTTTCAGCCTTATCTATAATGTGAAGAGACTAGGAAGTTGTAGATCTACCTTTATGCAAGTCACTGGATCACTTTGTAGCTATTTTTTGTAGATATCATAGAAGAATAAGTTTGATTTGTTAGTTTTTTTCCCAGCCAGCCACCCTAATTAATGGCAGATAGCCAGCAAATCATTAAATGTCAACTTGATTGTAATTTTGAGGGGAAAAAACCCAAAACAATTGTCTTGTTATCTCATGTCCTAATACTTTTTCTACAGTCTTTGCAGCAAGCATTAATGAAGTGAGCTCTTGAGATTTTTAGCTTTTTAAACCATATAGATAGGTTAAAAAGAGCATAACTTCTTTTCTCTAACACATTACTTGCTTTGCAAATGTAACATGGTACAGGAAACCGTTCCAGTTACTTGGAGCTTAAGTTCAAGTGTATCAGTTTAAAATATGTGAAGATGCAGGCTGAAACATGTAGGCCAACATCCTCAGTAATACATCAAACATGAGGGACATCCCATTATGTCACATAGGTCAGTTTTGTCATGATTTTTTATTTAAGCCATTGCTTAACAATTGGAGAATGCACATCTCGTTATGATCACTGCTGTAACTGATTTTTCATATGGCCCATGTTTTAAGAAATGTTTTCTGATACTGATCCTTTGTACATATTAGAGAAGTTATAAAACTTCTTAGTGTACCTGTGAAGCTTCTCCTTGGATAGGCTGTAATGCCTCTACTTGGTCTTGAAAATTTCAGCCACTGGAGGGCGTTTAAACTACAGTTTTCCTCAGAATTGCTTGCTTGCTGAGTTTGTGTGCATTCAGGTTCACAGTTGATTTTATTGCATACTTAGTTCTAGAATATATATAGTTCAGTAGATAGTAAGCATCATGTTTTCTGTTACTTTTGGGATGCATCCTATAGAAAATGTCTCTTGTCTTTTTAAAGGGGTCTCTGAATACATACAGGTTCTGTGACAACGTATGGACATTTGTTCTGAATGATGTTGAATTTAGGGAGGTCACTGAACTTGTGAAAGTGGATAAAGTGAAAATCGTAGCATGTGATGGAAAAAGTAAGTATGAAATAGAAATGAATTTTATAGAAAATCATCATTTATAGAAAGCTTTGACCAAAGCTGAGTAAAGCTAGATTGATTGTAATATTCAGACAGAAGTAGGGCTCTGCGCTCCCTTTTTACGTATGATGATAAATGAAATAAAAACAAGCTAAATGCTTCCTGAACTCATAAGCACTGAACTAGGAATGTGTTAGAGACTGCTGCACTCCTCTTGTTGGAGTACATGCTACTAGAGCAATTAAAAAGTTGGAAGTAATCTTAATTGAATGTTTGTGTCATGATTTTTCTAGTATTAAGCTGTTTGTTAGAACAGTATTGAATTCAGAGAGTGCTTCATCAGTCTGAGCAAGTAATTGTCTGAGAAAACTGTAAGCAGTTGTTTGCTGGATTTGACAGTAGGGGACCCAAGCACATGAAAAGCTTACGCTAACATTTGCAAATCATAAGATTTCTGTATGTACACTGGTTCCAGGAGTTTATGTTCCGTACCTGCTTGACTGGATTGCTTTTGTCAGTGTTCCATGAGATTCTTTACTGGAAATATCATTCAGTGACTTTTGTGGCAAACTGGTTTATAACTGTTAAAACCATCAATGTGGCAGAATATTGCTAAAGATGTGTGAATTGGTGCCACTTGCTTCATCCCTGGGGAATGATGCTAAAAGGAAGAACAGAGAATGGAAAAAGGCTTTATTTAAATATACCCTGGACCTCTGAAACAGGTTCGGCATTGCTTCCTGGTACTGGTACGATTACAGTGGTCACTTGTAGCTCTAAAGAGTTGACAAAATTTATTGTTTGCTCAACTTCTGGTATTAGCCAAGCGTATAATCTTACTCTGTTTATTTTTTGTGTGCTTATAATAGCTAGTAGAGGAAACCTTACTTTCCAAATATTAATCGTTTTCACTCTTGATAAAGTATGCAGATAAGATTTAAAGAACTGGGTGACTTAAAGTTGCTATTAACATGACAGCCTTTTTTTCCCACAAGAAGCTGACTTGCTGGAGGAACATAGTAAACACTGACTTGGTTTTCCACATATCCAAGTTAGTATTTTCTCCCATAGCTCCAAGAACAAGAAACCAGTAATGGTAGTGATACCAGAAATTGCACTGGTGCTAATTGGTGCTTCTGACAAAAGTTCAGAACAGAAAAATGCTCTCAGTTGTTTTTTGAAGATTATTCTCATTTTGTACCTATTTCAAAATGTGCAATAAACTACAGCCCACACTCCATAGGAGCTTATGCTACTGGATGTGCAAATCCCTTTCTTTTTGGTAGATGATGTGATTCAGCCAGATGTGCTTGTGGCTGACTGCAATGAAGTGTTTGTGCATCATAAGTTAGAGCAAAGCTTCTTGTCGTTTTAATGCCTTAATAGCAAATGATGTGTGTACACAACCTCGGAGTTTTGTGCTCGCTCTTTTCAGTATTGCTAACTGAAGTGAAAGAGCACAGGCAGTTCATACATCATTGACAGCAGTGGAGGGAATTGGTACAGAACATGTTCTAAAATGCTTGGGGAAGGTATTAGAGCATGGTATTGATTCTCTTTAGTTTACACTCAACTGTAGTGGGACAAGGTATTATTCACACTTTCTTTTTTCTTTCCTAGACACTGGTTCCAATACTGCAGAATGAATAGAACTGTGGTTTGTCGGCAATATTTTCTGTTAATATGCAGCACTTTCTGGAGACAAGCATGGAAAGGGACTGTGTTCATACTTAATTCTTGTGATGCAGATGACTTAATCTATACTAGAAAGCATCACAGAATAAGAGCAGAAGGAATACCTGTAGCATTTCTTCAGTTCAACTTATAGGGCATGAATACAATGTTACTTTTTTTTTTCTTTTTTAAAATAACAACAGATACTGTTGCCTTTTTTTGTTCAAAATGATTTCTGTAATAAACTTTTATTTAAAAACTTGTGAATGAGTGATCATTGGATAACTTTGTTTAAAAACAATCATTAATATAATATATTCTCCCAATATTGTCTGAGTTCTGAGTATGGTTGCACTGCTTAGCACTGCAAGAAATGGCCGTTTCAGAATGATGGAGGAGGACATCAACAGAAGCTTAGCAGCTCATGCTGGTGTGTGGTTTAGGCCCGGTGTGTAATGCACCTCTGATGCCCCAAAAAGGGGCTAGTCAAAATAAGGACTTGGGAGGGCTTCTCACCACCTAAAAGGACATGAGCAAAAGCCAGACTCAACATAGGGAGAAAAATTGCTTGAAAGAGTCCAGCACAGAGCCACAAAGATGATGGAGGGAGTGGAGCATCTCCCTTATGAGGAGCGGCTGAGGGAGCTGGGTCTCTTTAGCTTGGAGAAGAGGAGACTGAGGGGTGACCTCATTCATGTTTATAAATTTGTAAAGGGCGAGTGTCAGGAGGAAGGACCCAGGCTCTGCTCTGGGATGTCCAATGACAGGACAAGGGGCAATGGGAGCAAGCTGGAGCATAGGAGGTTCAACCTGAACATAAGGAAAAACTTTTTCCCTGTGAGGGTGCCAGAGCATGGCCCAGGCTGCCCAGAGAGATTGTGGAGTCTCCTTCTCTGCAGACATTCAAAACCCGCCTGGCCGTGTTCCTGTGTGACCTGGTCTGGTGATCCTGCTCTGGCAGGGGGATTGGACTGGATGAGCTTTTGAGGTCCCTTCCAACTGCTAACATTCTGTGATTCTGTGTGATTCTGTGATTTGTTTGGAAATACTTTCTGTTGCTAGCTTACCTCTAGATTATAGGGTTTTTTGTTGTTTATGAACTGTCCTTTTTTTCCTTAAACTCCTTGATCAGCATAACTTATTTACCCAGTTAACTCTGCCATGTCTTTAGAAAACAGCTCTTGAGGCATACTGAGGTGTAAATAATTTTTATAAGCTTTTCGATGTCTAGAATTGTTCCAGTGATGCCTCAGGGAGTGTCCACCTATGGGATGAAGACTGCTGCCTGCTCACTGCAGAAGAGAAGCTTGCCTATGCTTCTAGTGGAGTTAATTCCTGTAAGCTTCACAGCTGTCAACACAAGCTCTGACACCAGCTTGGCAGCACACATTCTTCTGGGCTCTGTGTTTCTGGGGTTATGTCTGTCTAGGCCACAGATCTGCTACTTCTGTGGAGGCTCTTTCAGTTCACTGAAAAGGAGAAGGGAGCAAAGATATTTTAATATCCAGCGGAAGACAAACCATATCACTTGATACAGCACCAGCATACTTGCTGCTGCCTATTTGGTTCTTCCTTGCCTGTAAGTGGACTGAATCATTTATTCAGGTTTGTTGGGTTTTTTAAATACTATTTTCTTCAGAAAGGTCACAGTTGTTTCCACCTATCAGACCCAGTAGAAAGTAAAAGATACCTTTGCGCCTTGACCTTGAGCTGGAATGGATGCGTCTATTTAGAAAGTAAATTAACTAAAAGAAAGTGAAGAAAAGGAAAGAATAAACACCAATACAGCAGTGGCTGTGGTTGACTGCCTGTGTTTAAACAGCTTCCAAGAAAAAGGATTTTGTGAATTTCCTAAGTGTGCAAAACAGGATGTTTGCTCCGTCAGGGATGTCAATACCTGACTTCAAATGTTATCAGAAAGACACAAATTAAAGGCAAGTGCAGAGCAGGAAGAATTTATGATGAATTCCCAGAAGACAAGTTTAATCAGGATCATTATGTACCTTTACACAATGACTAAGTACAATGGGGTAGACAAGAGTTACTCAAAATACAGATATTTGCTTTTCAGGATCTCAGCAGCTTAGGAGGTAGTATTTCAGTTAAGGTACTAGTGAATTAGATTTGCTTTTCTGTACTCTAAAAGCTCACAGTTCTGGAGGAGGAGAAAAGTTAGGAGCATTGTGAAAAAGCATTTTAACTTTAGTAAGACTGGACTGGGAGATGTGGGCTTTTCCTTCACTCTAACTTAAAGGGTGATCTTTGTTAGGAAAATAGCTTTACTCAACGATAGACTTACTGTATAAATCAGCCACTATGGCTTAATAGGTCATAGATATAGTAATATTTTGGTTTTCACCTTGTGCTATAAGAGCCTGCATCCTGCAACAAAGTGGAAAACAGTTAACTGACAGTCTAGTTAATGTTTCATGGTCACTGCTGTTGCAGTCAGAAAAGGACACCCTAACCCTGTTCCCTGAATTAATTTTACTGCAAATACTTTACTGGTATTTTGTTCCTATAGGTCATGGTTGCTTCTAGTTTGTTCAGAATTTATTACCTGGTTTCCTCTGAATTTATTTCGATTGACCCATCTCTTTATTATAGGTCATTTCAGAGACAGTATTAAAGAAATGCAAAGAAGGAAATAGATGCTCCTAACTAGTGTTAAGAAGAGTTAGTTGTTCACGGACCTACTGTGTAAATAGGTATTCAGCTCACATTAGGTTGCTCTTGTAAAAATAAAACGAAAACCACTTGGAAATAAAATATAAATCAAAGCCAGGTGAGTTTAAAAAAATAAATGTATTAGATTTCAGAATTATAGTTTTACCCTCCTCCTGTGCATATCTTGAAAGGTAAATGGTAATTTGCAACATATTTCCTCTTTAAATGACTGGTGGTTTTATATAAAAAAGAGTTTTATATCATAGAAGTTCAGGTTGTTGGTTAGCAACTGATTGTGGACAGAAGTGTCAGAAGTAGATGTCATCCTCTCACTAGACAAAGTTAACATTCATATTTCTGATATGACTATATTTCCAATTTGGAAATCCCAAGATTTTACTGATGAGGTTCATATGGGGTTTAACCTATTATTTGGAGTTGATTCGATATTCTGATAGGCCAGTACTGCTTTGGGCTAGAGCCTGTGCTACTCTGAACTTTATTATTTTTTCAATTCTGCAGCTAACCTTCGCAGGTGACATCCTTTCTTTGTGTCCTGTTGCCAGTTTCCTACGATGCTGGCTATCTTATTTCTAAGATACTTTGAGATCTCTGGAATACAAAGGTCTGTATTATGCTGAGTGATATTTTTATTGCCATTTGTAATGGTAAGGAGACACTATTTTTTTTCTCTTCTGTGTTACTGCTTTGACATGTGACTACGCTCACAAATCTAACGTTAGAAAGAATGTCTTTGGAAAAGGAAATGCTGAGAACATTCCTTTGTAAGAATCTTTTTGTCTTAGTTCACCTTCTGAATTTGGGAGTAGTCTCATTCTTTCAGAAGAAATTAAGTCACTAAAAGGCGAGGGTGAGTTGAAAATAAATTTGCACAATATACGCCTTTGGTTTTGGAACCAAATCATCTGAGATAAATTGTGGATAATAACACCAACAGAAACTGAAAATTTCCT
Source organism: Mesitornis unicolor (assembly GCF_000695765.1). NCBI lineage: Eukaryota > Metazoa > Chordata > Aves > Mesitornithiformes > Mesitornithidae > Mesitornis > Mesitornis unicolor. The sequence goes on from NW_010163554.1 coordinate 7,763, forward strand.
TTGAATCAAGAGAACTGGATGTGGAAGTTTACAAGTTGTTTACATTTCCAGGTAGTAATGCCAGAACATCTGTCTTCATACAAATCAGTTATCTCTGGAGGAGAAGGCTGTGTAGGCTGTGTTAGGTAACTGCTGTCCCTCCTAGTGTGCTGCCAAGCTGGTTTTTTTGATATGCTGGTTTCACTTGTGGCCTTCATATTTTATGCGTGAGCTCTTTCAAATGTGGATAAATGCTTACATTCTCTGTCTCCAGATCTACAACAGAAAAGCAGAGATTGCAACAAGTAACATCCAAAGACAAAGTATTTTTACTTTGCTACAAGACTTACCATGGAACAGATTTAAAGTGGTGCTTTCTTTTCCGCCTCAGATCTAAATACTTGTCTCTGTCTCTCCATCTGCAACATTTTTTGTCAGGGCAGTGTCTGTCAATAATAGATGAAACGCTGTCATTTAAATAGTGTGTACAAGCAATACTTCGTATTTCTGAGAGAAGAAACAGCTGAAGAAGTTAAACACATTTACAGAGTGAACGGGATAAAAATTCCTGTTAACAAATCGGTAAGTAACCTGTATGTATGTATGTATCTTTACAGGTACCTTTGCAAAATAGCAGAGGTCCCTCTTTCAAAAGTCCTTCACTATTTCAGGCTGGGGTTTCTTCCATGCCCCAAACACCTTTTAACTTATTGTAGGTGCTCAGAAAGTTCTTTAAGAAATAATTTAGATCTTACAGACATCCATTTCATGGATGGGTTTGGTTTTGATACAATTCCTTAGAATAGTGTGTTTTCTTTTCTCCATGAATATGCACCTTTTTTCTTCTTTTTCCAAAGGTCCAGATTTAGTCCATAAATGTGAACGTATCCCAGTCCCTCAATGAACCACTAACAGTAGTTTACCATTTTGGGCTAACATACATTCATATAAAGTAAATGAAAGATCTCCAATGAACAGAATCAAATTAGGCAGCAGCAGATAGATGCAGTCCTCTATGTTGGGAGACTTGAGTTCTTACCCTGATTCAGCAGTTTTGTTTGCTCTTAAAGAATGTACTAGACAGGGAGATATTTGCTCTTTAATATTGAATTTGCTGCTGAAATCACTTTAAAATTCTATGTTACTATTAGATTAGCATAAAGCTTCAATCTCTGTTGTAGCAAATGTCTGTTTATGGAAGTTTGAAAGAGTTTCCCACCAGGATCAGCAATCCTATTATGTTATTTGCTCTTCTTGAATAAACGAATGCCCAATGATACATTGGGTATTTATGTTTGAGAACTTGCCAGTAGTTGGGGGTTTTGCCTATGTTTGCTGTGCAATCACCATGATGTATTAAAATTCAGCATTTTACAACCAAGTTAATTTTAAAGTAACAAAATTGCAGTGACACACCTTTTCAAGTCAGCTGTTTCATCTTCTCATCCTGTTTAAGTCAGTGTTTTAAACACCTGTGTGACTGCAGTCATAACTTATCTAAATGTAGCCTGGAGCTATGGAATTGCTTCAAGGTGGCCTCTGTATAATGCTAATTCTCTACCAGAAACCTCAAATTTTTAAAGATGAGTACAAAGAGTACTGGTAGTACAAAGACAACTGAACAAATCCCTCAGCATTATTATGGGGGATTGGACTGGATGATCTTTTGAGGTCCCTTCCAATCCCTAACGTTCTGTGATTCTGTGATTATAGGTAGTGAAAACCTGTTGGATTCATGGAAAGTGGCTGGTTTTAATGTAAGAAGGTGGGAAAAATACTTGTGGGTGAAATACTGAAGTTCAGAAATCTTTCAGCTTCTAGAAACTTAAGAAAACAACGTGTTGGGTGATTCTTCTAAAAGACCAGATACACTACTGGATACGGCAATTATATTACTGAGAGCAGTCCTCACGAAGATCTCTCTTCTGGGAGGAGGAAAAGAGAGAGGAAGATGTTAGAAAACTGTAGGTTTGTGCACCATTTACTACATAAGCATAAGCCTCCCTCATCCTGTGTCAGACATGGAGAAGTGGGGTGCAGAGGGATTAATTGGTTTAATGGCTCTGCCTAGGAGCACAACCAGTTTTCAGAGGGCTACTCGATACAGAATACCAAAAAGCCATCTATTTAAGTATATTTTATTTTATTGAAGGATTATTTTTTATGGCTAATGACAGAAATTAAACTTTGAAGTGATGCAAGAACAGCAGCCAGATGTTAAGCTGAGCAGTGCAGTAGGTGCCAGGAGCAGGTGGCCTGCCAGGTGTTTTGTAGAAAAGCAAATTTGCAAATTACAGCTTCAGCTCCGCTTGTAGCAGGACGTGGAGTCACGGCGGCCCGTGACCTGGCCCTGCCCGTCTACAACAAGAAGCCCCGCCGTCACTTTTGCGAACAGACTGTAAGAGGGAAAATGGAAAATCACACCACCTCCGTTTCTCTAAGACGGGCTGTCAGAGAGCTGCTTGGGGACGCCGGGCGGCGTCTCTGAGGAGAACCGTCGGGTGGAGGTGCGGGGGGCGCCTCCTGTCCCTCAACCCCGCCAGCGGGGCCTCCGCCTCCTTCCCGGGGCGCCCCGCCGGGCCGCGCGGCCGTTTCCACGGTGGGATACCTCACACGCCCGCCAACTCCGCGCAAGGCACAAACTTTCCGCGCAATAGCGCTTGTCCTCAGGGGGCCGCCCTCACCGCGGAAGGATCCCGCGGCCAGCGCAGCTCCCCAATTCCTCCTGCTGGCCCTGAGGCGCCGCCGCCTAGACTCGCCTAGGAAGGAGGGGGGTGCAGGCGAGGG
>NW_010163554.1:10724-11295 GCF_000695765.1 Mesitornis unicolor
TGTCGCCCTCCAGGTACTGCCACTTGACCAGGCGGGGCAGGGCGTTCATGTCCGAAAGCTGGAATTTGTCGCTCTGAGGCATGGCGCCTGGCACGCCAGGCATGCGGTTGAGGGTGGCCCAGACGTGCTCATCAGGGCTGTAGGTGTCCTTGGCCCACTCGAGAAACTGCTGTGCTATGGGGTTCTCAAAGATGTGCTGCACGAAGGCCCGTGTGACCACGATGTATGCGTTGCCTGTGAACATGGGAGAGCTGTGAGGTGGCGGCAGTTTCTCTGTGGCTGTCCGGAAGATGGTCTCACCCACTTTGTGGTGGTACTGCCAGCGCTCCTGCTTGAGGGCTGAGGGCTTCTCTGACTCCATGCTGTTTCGCCCCCGCAGGGCCTTCAGGGCGCGGACCATCTCTGCGTTGGTCTTGATGGGGAAATCGGTGCCACAGGTGTTGAGGACGTAGCGCCATGGCACAGGGCTCTCTAACAGGTCCTTCATGCAGTTGAGGTCAGCCTGCAGCCGGGACCAGGAGGCATAAACCACCTTTTCCAGTCGGCTAGCCACAAAGACATTGCGGAAGCC
>NW_010163554.1:11407-11659 GCF_000695765.1 Mesitornis unicolor
TGGATGACCATGGAGTAGGCAATGGGGAACTCCGCCTCCTCCTGGCTCAGCGGGAACTCAATGAACCGCCGGCTATCCTTGAAGCTGCTGCAGTCCTTCGTCATGGTCAGGTACTCGCCGGGTGTCAGGGAAACCCTTTTGTTCGAAACCTCCAGGTTGCTAAGCTGGGCCTCCTGGATGGCCTTCTCGTCCCCGCGGACGATCCCCGAGCAGTTGATCCTCCTGCCAGGGGAGAGTTCCAGCGCCTGGTAG
>NW_010163555.1:0-54460 GCF_000695765.1 Mesitornis unicolor
CTCTGGCCCGTGAGATTGGGCACTTGGCGAGTATCTGCCGTTATTAAAGACTGAGGCAAAGGTGGCATTAAGCATCTCAGCCTTGTCTTCATCCCTAGTCACCATTTTCCCTTTTTCATCCCTTAAGGACTGGAGAAATGTAGTCCTTCCTTCTCAAAAGCACGTCAAGTACTGTAAGTCTAATGCAATAACTCAGTCATGGGGACTTATGATTGAGTCTGTACTTGCGGGACCAGGTCCTGAGCATGGCAATCAGACAGGCCTGTTCTGCACCTCTCCAAATGTAGAAACTGCCACCAAAGCTCATCTTGAATGAAAGGAACAACCATCAAAAAGGTTATCTGTACCTACTCCAAGCTCTGGTAAACATAACAGAGTCAAAGGCAGATAACCACTTTGCATGTTATTCCTTCTGTTAAAAGAGAGTATTTTTAAGCTAATAAGCAAGATTTAAAGACAGAAATCTTTAGGCTTACAGCACCAAGGAAAGAAAAGTCAAAATATGCAAATGCAAGGTTTAAATCTGCAATATTGACTCAAGTCTTTAAATATTAATCTACTTATCTCAGTGTAGGTTTTACTTGTACGACAGTCTTCTTTATTCCCAAACTGGTATTTATGAGTAGGTAACCAAGGGATTCTCAAAGGAATATGTTTAAAGGAAGTAAATGCATTGTTGGTTCCTAATCTTGATTACCAGTGATGTGCTTCTGTGAGACTGCATTCACACATGGGAGAAACAGCCGGATTTCTCTCCTCTGGGTAATTTTATCTTTTTGCCTAAAGGTAGGATGAACACTCTGTAGAAGATAAAAAGTGACACAGATGAATGCAAAGGTATCATAAAGGCAAACAAGTTTCATGTAGGTATGATCTACGTACAGTGCTCCCTCAGACAGCCAGGAAAACAGTGTCAGAGGGATGACTATGTCTACATTAGCAATGTGGACCATGGGGGGCGGACCTGTGGAGTGAAACACTCGATGCTGAGGACCTAATTTCCAGATTGTACTATGCTTGTTTTTATTTTCAGACTAATTCTAGTCTGGATGCCTGTTTACAGCTGAAGTGCTGCACTCCAGCACATCTTCCACCTTAATTTTCTCTTAAACAACACAGCTCATGAACTCTAAGATCACTCCATGGTACTAAATGAAGCGCAGTAAGTGTGGGCAACCAGGAGGTTCACTTCAAAACTGCATTCTCATCCAAACAAAAACATTAATCCAAGTGCACACTCAGTGTTTAATTGAGGGTAGAGGAGAGAGAGGACAGAAAAGAGGAACCCATTGAGAAGTCTGGCCAGCTTGAAAACCTTTCTGCCAAGAACTGAAGAACTAATCAAACAAGCAAGAATGGTACAATATGTATTTTCTTCCTCTAAGCTGTCCAGCACTTTTTTCTCGTCATTTATTACATTGACTATTGGTTGTGATTTATATATATAGAAAAAATCACACCTGATTTCAAGCATTGAAAGACTGCTGGGGCACAGCTGGGAGGGAATAAGATTACTTTTTGTAATCATGCTGGAGGAAAGGGGTATCTAATTCTTCAACAGAAAGAATGGCTTTTAAAGTAAAAGAGGCCATTGGAATAAGAGCAAAAGGACACAAAATGGCAGTGAGTAAACAGAGTCTGAAAAAACAAGAGATTTATAATCAGCAGCAAACTGGAAACATAAAAATGTTTCTAGCAGAACCCAGGAGACAGATTTAAGTCATTTTCTAGAGGAAATTGCTGGACATAGCTGTATACGATGCTGGACTACCACCAGAAAGTCCCTCCCAGTTCCATAAGGAATGATTCAAGTCACAAAGCCAGTAAAAAAATTTAAACCAGTAAACCAGCAACCATTCACCTCTGTGCAGAAGGAACTGAGCTTTCTGCTTTCACAGCAGGGTGGTGGGTTTGCATTCTGTCTGGATGAGTGTTAAGGACAATTAAAACAACAGCATTAGACAGAAATTTCCACCTCTCAGAAGTATTTGCCTGCACCCTTCTCTGGCTTATAGATAGATGATCATGCTCTCAAGTCTAATTTTGGACATATGTCTCTTACTACACAGTTTATTGCTCTGGCTTGCCAAACAGCAGAGAGCATTGTATTTGGGAAAGAAATTATTTTACTGAGAACATGCAAACAGCTTTCCTTATAAACTGTAAACTATCGTGTATCTGCTAAGTTTTAGACCAGTCTCCCTGTAATGTGAGAACATACCAGATCAGTGATCTACAGCACTATATGTACTGTCTCGCAGTGTGTTCAAGCAATGTTGTCTGAGGAATAACTAATTTCCAGTGTCCTACTTGCTTTCATATGCCCAGATTCCTGGGTTTTAACCATATGGAAGACTACTAATTACTGCATATGTATATATTAATACATAATATATATCATTAATAATTTGTTGCAGTGTTGCTTTGGAAATGGAAAAAGATCTTGCCCTTGTACTTGGAATTAAGGAGATACACCAGACTGTTGTTATGGAAATGTTTTGCACTGCTTGTAAATACCAATTATATGAAAAAAAGCAAGCTAAAAAAGTAGAAAATTATTTTCTGCATTGTAGTATTTCAAAGGGATATATTGACAGTCCCCGTGAGATAACAGACAAAAAGAGCAAACCAGGAATAATAATTGCTGATTTGGTCTGTAGTAAATGTCAAAAAGGAATCAAAACACAAAAGACATCAGCTAAACCAGCACAAGCTTCTGCTCTTGCTATCTTCTTTTTCAAACCTACTCCCCTTTATTATCTTGGTTTAATTCAGCTATTGCATACACACACACACTGGCACACAAAGCCCTGATTTCTGTGCTTTCATCAAGACAGAAAACTGTAAAAAATATATTAGTATTTTTAATACAAAAATGAAGTGTTTCACTAATGGCAGCAGGGGTATCTTGCACTGTTTTTCAATGGACAGGACAGGCTTTGAAGAAGAACATAATTTTGAAACAAAGTATTGCAGTGCTTTGATTTAAAAAAAAATCCACGGTTGTTTTGCTTTCATTTTTCTTTGTTGCTTATGGCTAAAACTATTCATTGACTTCTGCAGAAGTTCTTTCAGCCAGCCTGAATGTACACTTCTTTTAAAATGAAAAGGCCATTTGTCCCGAAATTTTCACCAAACTCCATACAGACACATCCAGTGCTGATACACTAATGCCACAGACCTTACCACCTCTGGGAGCACATCTTGCATCTGTGGCAACTTAGCAACCAAGTAATTAGCTACGATTATACAATACTACAGTCCATTTCCTGTGCATGTTAGGGAAAAAGCAGATTTTTGAGGTCAAAACCTGGCAGGCAGCTTCCGAGTCACATGAGAACAACATAAGTAATCAAAGAAATCATTGCCATTACAGTTATGATCTCATTAATTACCATCATAAACTTATGCTTTTTATTACTATTTGCATTATTATTCAGCTGTGTGTTGATATTTGTCTCAGTTTTGGAATTCAGTACTTTCTTTCTCAGCATTTCCTTCTTCCAAAAGAATTAAAACCAAACTAATGCACACCAGTTTCTATATATGCTCACGCTTTAATCCTCTATCAGTACAGTTTGCTTTTAACTACCTTTCCTCCCCACTTCCATAACTTCCATAACTTTCATTCATCATTTGAAAAAACACTTATGCTTTTAAGAAGCCATAGAGTTTACTGGCATCATTATCAGCACAGCTTTTTGTCTAACATTAAAATTCATATTTAGAGCCCAACATTTGTTTTATGCCCTGTAGTAGTGGAAGTACCATATGCAAGGGAGCTCCCTGGGGAAAGAAAAGGATGTGTGCGTATCTGTGTGTGTGCACGCACACGCACCTGTTCTCATTGACCATGCTTGCTGCTAACCCCATACACAGCTGGACCCATAGATTCGTGGCACACAGCTTGCCACACGAAGGTGACGCTTTGCTAGTAGCTTCGTGCACTGGGAGGTCTCAAAATACCAAGCTACCTGAGGTCCTGTGCCAGCTCAGGTGCTTGAGCAGAACCCTGGTTTTCCTGGTGCCAAGCCCCATGCCTCATGTGCTGGGCCACGTTACCCAGTGTTACCTTCAGGCCACTGAAAGGAGACTTTCCAAACCTGAGGTCCATTTCTCCTCTGACAGTAGCATGAAAGCATGAGTGCTCCCCACAACAGTCTCAGAATGAACTCTGGTGTTTGCTGTTAACCATTACAATACTCATGACCCTTCCTCCTCCCTCACACTTACACAGTTGTGTAATTCCAGCCTGTATCTGGAACATAATTATGATTCTGATGAACTATAGAATTCTATTTTTTTCCAGATTGGCTACTCAGTGTGAATGCCATAAACCCACTAAAAGTTGAAAGGAATCAATACAACTTACACATCATTTTAATGTCAAATCAGTCTTGTAATGCTTAAGTGATGAAGTTTCATTGTCAATAGTGACATCACAGCAGATTTGTAAAGACCCTCCTGTGTTTTAAGCCTCACATATGTTCCTATCAGGTGTCTTGGAAATAAGTAGGCACATAAGTCTCATTAAAAATAATTGGTGTTGAGCATGTAGCTACTTTGGAAAAATCTTCCAAGTACCTACCTGTATCCTTAACCATCTAATGCCTTTGAAATCTGTGCTGAAGTGAACACAAGTCATTTGCACTTCCTGCCAAGCACCATTTTTGTTTTTAATTAAAGTGATGTTATTTCTGTTGATCCCATGTGTCCTTTCAGTGACCAAATGCCAGACACAGCAAGTTCTAAAGTAGTGCTGTAAAGGTGGGATGGAGCAGCACCAAAAAACTTGCTTAATGAAAGCTGCCCCAGACCAGTGCCCTCGGACTATGCTGCAATCAGCAAAGCAGGCAGAGAGATCAGAGGTTTCCTCTTGCCTCATTATCCTACCCACCAAAAACCTGCAATACCCTGGGGAGTGGTATGAACCCTAACCCATGGTCCAGTTTTATAACCTGCTGATATCTGAAGTGGCGCAGATTGTCTGGACTCCGCTGATAGTTTTATTAATTTTGCCCATGTATCTAATTATCAGGACTGACACACACATTCAGGTTTTTGGATCAAATTACAGACAGATGATTTGAGAAAGGTAGTTTACTTCTAATTTGCCTATGCTCAATTACACCAGCATATAGCCTTGACAAAGGAAGAGGAAAATCTTTTTCCATGGGCAGAATTGCATATTTCTAATGAACAACAAACACCTTACTGCAAGAAGGTTTCAGTGGGGTTCCTTAGACCACGTAAGTGTTGGTAGCACACCTTGTCCTAAGGGTTATGCTAATTTCTAGAAGCCCTTCTTTCAAGGTTGACCCAGAGGCATACAAATAGTGCATAATACTCGTATTACCTCAATTAAAAAGACCTTGAGTACAAATTCATTAAGAGAAAGAAATACTAATGGGCTGTTTGCTGCTAACAGGCTAATCACATTGTTTAGGAAGGAAAGAGAAGAAAGCTTTCATCTTTCTTTCAGAAGAAGCCAAGAGCTCAGCTTTCAGGTGTCTGCTGCTCATGGCAGCTACGGCTCTAAGAGTGCACTGTACTGCTTCTGCACAGCAGCTCCAGCTATGCCATACTGACCTATATGCACTGCAAATTTTTAAGGCAGTTGGTCTTGGAAAGCATCAGCTTACCTTCCTGAGCTGTAGCCAAAAAGTCATCACTCTCCTCCCTGCCCCTGACATCAAAAAAACACTACCATTTTCAAAAGCAAAGAGTTCAGCACCTAACAACTGCATGCAGCTCAAAAACTTGGCAAATTCAAGAACAGCTCAGAAAAATGGCCACAATATTCTTACTCCAGAAAAGTTACAAACAATATACTGCTGCGGTGGTTAGATGCATATACCCAGGTTAAAGCTTTACCTTCTCACTGCAGAACTCCTGAGGATAGTCTAGCTGGGAAAGGATCAGACCAGTGGGTCCTGGATTAAGTGTCTCCAATATTTTCCCAGCTCCATTAGCTAACATAGAGCTTTGAGGCTGGACTCTTAAAAAAGTATTTACCTCAGCCTTCTATCTATCCCTTTATCCTAGTTTTCTTACCTCTGCTGCAAATATCCTTCCCTAGTGTTATGGCTTAAGGGTTAACAGCCTGAAAGGGAAGGACAGGTGGTGTCTGTAGGACCCTGGGGGGTCAGAGATCAGTACTGTTCCCTCCCCTTTCCGGCCACAGTCTATAAAAAACCGAGGAGGCCCGAGGTTTTCGTGGGCTTTTCCTGGCTTCCTGGGCTGCTTCTTGTCGCATCTCAGGACGGCTGGGGGGCTGGGGCTACCTCCACGTGCTTGGCAGCATCCACCACCATCTGCTCCCAGCATCCCTGTGGTCCCTGGTGACAAGTCACAGCAGTCACAGCGGCCACAAAGCACTGCTCAGACACTTCCACTCAGGACTACTGCGATTGGGTTTTGCACATAGTTAAATATCTTTTGTCCCTTATTAATTCCCTTTTCCTTTCCCCTGTTGTTTTTTCATTAAACTTGTTACAGTCTTAACTTCCAACCTTGCGTGAAGCATCTTTTCTCTATTCCCTTTTTTTTAAATCCTCCCTTGGAAAGGTAGGGGACAATAGAGAGAAAATCCTCCCTGGGCTTGCCCTGAGCCTTAAATGGAGACACCCAGTTAGGTGATGAATTTTGCAGGCTCAACTTCCTGTAATCAGTAAAGCATATGCCACAGTGTAAGCCGCAATGCAAAACAAAGCATGAATTCACCATATTCAGAAAAACAAATATATAAAATGAACATATGTTTCCTTTCAGAGACTTAGCAGCTTACTTGACTACTTCTACATTTACCTTGGCTTTTAAAAACCATCCATCCAAAACATTCCAGTGCACATAGCTCACAGCCTTTAGTGAGTCCAAATTCGCACCTCTTGGAGGGATGTATAAGCTATCTCCCTTTCACAAGTGGGAGAACAACATACAAACAGACTAAGTATTCCTGTGCTGCACAATAGAAATGGACAGCTTACCAGGGAACTAAATAAAACCTTCATTGTGCCATGCAACTACTCATTACGCTGTGGCAGATCTGCACCTCTGCTTGTACAGATCTACACTTAAAAACTCTTGGTCACTTCTTTTACCCCACTGGCCTTGAGACTTCCCCTCTTCCACTGCTAACACTCCTGCTTTGCACTAGTGCCAGGTACGTACACAGCTCTCCTGCTGTAAGTAAATTATACCCAAAGCAACTTATCCTGTAATAGTGTAGCTTGAAATTTGTGGCTTTGAAGGTGAAAGAAGCGTTTGTGTGCCCAAAAGGCCTTTTCACTTCTTTTTCTCTTCATCTGTTCATACAAACCTTTCCTTGGACCTTCATCACTGCAATGCAACTGCAAATTGCTACAGTGTCTTCTACTGGGAGAAAAAGTTTGAGCTGAAACCAAATGTTGAGATTCAAAAAGTGAGCTACAGAAATAAAACTAAGTCTGGAGTTGAACTCAGCATTTGTCCCTTCACCTCTGAGGTAGCCTGGACCCAAACCTCCACCATAAAAACACATGGAAAGAGCACCATCCCAGAGACATGATGGCTGAATAAGGACTCTTTCAATGTTAGTTGTGTTTTCTGTCTGATAGCCCTGCATCATCATATCATGTCTGCTGATTTGACTGAACTACTTATTTTTGTGTCTTCACAGCCAATGCCTTTGTGTGTGAGGAAGAAATTATCTCCAGAGTTCTGCAAAGCAGCCTATCTAGATTTACTATTTTCATCTCTTATGTACTGTTCATTAATGCTTTCTCAGCCTTAAACAATCTATCTACTTTCTTGCAGGTATCCCTGTCAGGAAATCCAATCCTTACACTGTATTGAAGTAGCACTTTAATGTATCAATATTGCCTGAAATTGTTTTTATTGTACAGTAAGAAAACTTCTGGGGAAAAAAAAAAGAAAATCTTGCCTAGTGGATTTTTCACCTCTAACAGACTGTTTTTGAAACTACAAGCATTGTTGAAATGTATCAACACAAAAAAAATAGTGGTAATAATTGAACACTAATACCTCCATTTAGACAAGGAGGGGGCAAGGCTAAGGGCATTGAGCTGCAGGGATTTCTGTGGTGCTCTTGCTGATCAATCTATACAAACTTCTACTCTGATTGCACAGATGAAGGTGGTGGTGTGAGTTCAATAGAAACCTGAACTGGAAATCACAAACATTTCTTTGTTCTCTCACTCTTTGATGTAATGCTTATTTTTCCACTAATGAGGTAAATGAAGTAGTCTCACTTGTTTCTCTCTTGGTTTCAGCCAGGAGAGATTTAGCCTAACAAGGCTTCACTTGAGGACTGAAGGAACTTAACATTTCCATTTCCAGGAGATGCTGGCTGCAAAGCAGAACAAACATTCATCCTGCTTAATTCAAGCCTGATAAGTAATGAAACCTCTAGACTAAGAAAACCACTCATTCAGCTGGTTTTCATAAAGAGAAAGAAAGTTTTATAGAAAATATTTCCCCCTCTAGGATGAATTGGATCACCCTTGAAATTGCCTTTCTCTGCCGAGCCAAGGGAGAGACTCTAGATGACAACTCAAACTGGACATCTATCTTTTAAATGCTAAGCTGAAGAAGATTAGTCTGTTCCTTGGACTCAGAGCAACTTGTTCCTGCCAGGATAGCTGCAGAAAGGAGCAGCTACTGGGCATAATGCTCAGCTGCAGTGCTGGAAAAAACAGGACTGAAACTACCTACTAGAAGGAAGGCCACTTGATAGCTTGGCTACTTACTTGTTTCCTGTTTATTCCATCACAATACTAATACTAGGGAGAGAAAAGGATTGGAAGAGGAGAGCAGATATTTGGCTGTTGTTCAAAAGGAGAGCTTGAAATAAATAGAGAGTGCTGAAATGAAGAGAGGGATCTGATGACAGACAACATACAAGCAGGGTTCACAAAAATTACACATTTTAAAAACTTTAAATTGAAATCTAAACATTAAATATGTGCACATCACTGTTAATCTTTTCTTTCACCCACAATGATGCAGCTGTTCCACTGAAGTAAATCATCCACCAAAGGAAATGGGCTGTAGAAAACCTCTCCCAAAAGACAGATTTAAAACCAGAAAAAAGAGCTGATGTCTAGCTGAAGTCTCTGACTAGGAGTCCACTTCCACAGTCTGAAGCAGCCATGGAGACCCAAGCACTAAGCCCAGGCACTACGGGTGCCCACGAAGGCTGTCAGCATCCCCTAACTGCTCTGACTCCTTTCACCCCACACATACAGCAAGAACAACTGCCACCAGAGAAGAGCTACACAAAAGAAATACTGGGTCGATGGGCTCGCTTACTTTTTCCTGTGATTTTGTCTCACGTTTTTGCAAATTAAGCAGACTCCTCTTGATTTCAGCAGGGACCACATGAACCCCATTTGAGAAAACAGTATCTGAGTGTTAAACATCTGCCTTTCCCAAGTAAGTTTGATAAAGTATAAAAGAGTGTACTGGCCATTTATTCAAGTAAAGAGTGTTTCCTTTGTTATAGATGTTGCAGCTGCCTCAAGACTACCTAGAAATTAACAGTTCAGAATTTGGATGATATTAATTAGCCTTCCAGAAAGGAAATGTGTAATCTACCACCATGACCATGAATAAGAGTCTTCAAGAAACAGCAATTTACAGAGGGATGCACCTGCAAACATAAAAGCATGAGCATATGTACAACACATGCATTTTCCTACAACAAACATTCAGATTTTATATTTTATGCCTTTGAACCTTGTGAAGACACACAAGAAGCAGAGAGAGACATCAAAACACCTTAGATAGCTCAAATTGTTGCAACTACTTAAATTGATTTCAAGTGTCTGTTAAAATTGTTCTGAAATTACCTAATAATACATTGCATACTTAAAAATCACAGCTGAAGATGGTCATCTCCTTCTCCTGATGTACATGGAGCCACTCTGGGCACTGAGCTATTTTTAAAAGCCTCTGTGCACTTTCAGAAGGGCCTTGTGGCAGTCAGAGACAGTGAAGAGGACAGGAGTTTCCAGGGACCGTGACACAGGTGGGCCATGGATGAGCTTGTTCCAGTTTTGTTTTCTTTTGGACAGCCGACGTGTCTGAGCTTTTTGTCAGGTGGACATTTTAGTGAAATCATCTTTATGCCATCACAAACAGGGCAGGGGTGGGGAGCATGACCCTACAAATGTTTGGTAGCCAGAACTGCCTACTGTGGTTTGGATGAGATAAAATCTGTAGTACTGCTAAACTCACATTATTTTTCAAGACTCATCATGTTGGGTTTTTTTTTTAAATAAAACTTCATAGAGCTCTGGAAAGTGGGAAAATAGGAAAATGGTAAAATTTATGAAAGGACTGCAGTTCTTAGTCTCTGGTTCAGGTAATGGTTTTGGGTCCTGGTTCCATTTTCAAACTTCAAATTTTGTCATAATTTAAAAAATGAAGTTAATCTGTAATTGATTTTTATGTAATAATGCAAATCCAGCTGCTAGAACTTTAAAAATAACATAATGAAATACTGCACCAAATATCACAAAACTAAAGATTTAAGGAAAAAAAAAAAAAGAGAGAGACCAAACCAATTTCACCATAGGTGGCATTGGTTGGGTTTCTGACTCAGCATCGTACACAGTGCTGCTACTCTTTCGGTGGACCCCTCCACCCTTCAGTCCCCAATCCTGGCAGAGAGGAGAAGTTTCTTCGTAACAATGTGCCAGATGAAATTCCCTCTTCGAAAGAGATGTCTCTGCTGGATATTAGCAACTGTTTCATGACTGATCCACCAGGAAAATCTAAGTTCCTGTGCCAAACACTGAATTGTTATCTAGTCCAGGAAGGACTTAAAGATTGCATTACAATGAGCTGTCACAAAATCCTTTTTCCTGAACTCATAAACCTCTGGTAGTTCTAGATCTTAAATCTAGTTTTACAAAAGAGTTTCATAAACATCTACATTTGAGTCAGACAACATACAAAATCCCCACCCCCAGCATTTCAAACATATTTAATGTAAAAATTACTGAAATGTGGCACCTTTATCTTGTTCATATAGAAGCCAAATCAAGGAAGGTATTTAAATGAGCATGAATACAAGTCAGTTTAGGACTGATCCTTCTCATTATGTTATTATTGCACCTATGCAAACTGTTGGACTTCAGCAAAGTTAAATTAGTCTGTGACTGATAATGCAAATTCCTTTCCAGAAGCTCCTAATACAAACAGTCTGGTGTCTGCCTTTCTGTTCTCACAGGTCTGGGTCTTTCCTTATCAGGGTTTGCTACCACAAATTGCTTTACTGCAAGGATTCAAGGTCCAAAGCGGTAATGCTGAGTGCAGGCAGATATTCAGAACAGGTAAAATTCACCTGGGAGCTGAGCATTCAGCTCCTGTTAATTTGTTTACTTCCTCAAACATTCAGGGCTGCATTTCCTTCTTTTCAAAGTTCAAGGCAGAAGTTAATTTACTAAGAAGTCAAGGCATTACATTACATACCTGCTACAAGCTAGGGTGGTCCCAGGCTGCTCTGACTTGCACTGGGGGCAATCACTGCTGGTCACCCCTAGCAGCAGGGAGCTTGTTCAAGGTGCTGAGAGCCCCTTCTGCATTGCTGAACCTCATGTGCAATACGTGCATGCTGGCATGTCTCCATCACGCTCCCCAGGTGACCCTCCGGTGATTATTGCTCACTCAGATGCTGAAGTTTCTTGTACCACGTTTTCCATTGAACGTGATTCAAGAGGAGGGGGCCTCATTCCTGCAATGTATTTCTCTGTGAAGTAGCAAAGGCTGTTTGCACTTTTGTGCCATCTGGAAAAGGCTTCTGGAGACTGAGCATGACCTCGTACATTAATGATGGTTTGTAAGAACAGTGAGTTGTGAAGTGTAAAAAGCAAACACACACATGCGTGCAAAACCATGCCTGCACTTCAGGCTTCAAAAAGATGGAGAGCATTTAATGATTAATAGAGGAAACTTCTAGGATTAAACTGCCTTTCTTTAAAGAATTACCAAAAGAAGGAAATAACAGATGATAAGTAGTGAAATGTTTCCAACTGTCCAATTGGTCTCCAGCATCCTCTTTTTGCATGACATTGTGCAACCCGATATTTGCAAGCACTTTCAAAAACCTGGAGATACAGCCTTTTGGGGCAGCAAACCTCAAATTACTAACAAACACTGTTTACCTCCTGCTTTCCCCTTAGTTCATTCTGCTCAGTTTTCTGATTACCAAAATAATATTTGGGGTTTGATGCATTTTGCATGCATGGAAAGTCTTGCTGGAGCTGGAAGCACGTTCACTTAATTGAATCTGCCTGACAGATGTGACATGGTGAGATAATACACAGTTGACAGATGTCTACACTATGTACATACACGTATTAGGAACCTGGGACACAGATTTCCTGTGAGAGAGACAGCCAGAGTGCTGCTCATTGGAGTTGAGCTCAGATCTGTTCTATTTAAGATAATGACAGTCTGAGCCTAGAGAGAATTTGGGGGAAGTTCCAGACCATCTACTGGATGAATTAATGCTGTTCAGCTACTCGCCACTGCTGGAAAGGACCTTCGCTTCCCACTTGGGCCACACAGCCCTCCTATCTGCCTCGCAGAGGCTCTGGCGCTCTTTACAGCGGTGTGGCACACCAAATATGCCAGTCTGGCTGCAAACAGCAAGCAGTGATCACTTAATCACTCTTATTCTGCACCAGTGAGCAGTGAGGGAGTGTTCTGCAATTAGCAGTGGTGACAAAAGAACAGCACAAATAGGGACTGACATTACAGGTGTCATACAGGTGATGGTGTCAATGTGATTTTGACTGGCAAGTGTTGCAAACCCAGCATTCCAGTCCCATATATCATTGTGCATTCAAATGCCATAGGAACCAGGCTGAGGCAAGGACTGCAGATGAAGCTGGTAGCTGAAACATCACAAACAATATGGTAGAGCCCCCACTAATTTTATACAACTGTAAAAGTTTAAATGAAAAGTAACAAAGGGAATGAGATTATCACAGTATCTGGTAATGACTTCCCCACTTGATTTCTAAACAGTGGCATTTTGATTCTTGATGTGCAAAACCGTGTCCACAGACTGGCAGTCCATACATCCTTTGGCTGTGTGACAGCCCAGAATTTCCTCTGGGACTCTTTGCAGGATTCAGAGCCTGTGCCAGTTTATCGTACCAATGCCAAAGGCATGAGAAGCTTGGGCCTTCTCCTGAAGTCCTGATTTTCAACTGAAATTGGAAACTGATAAGAAATTCAAAGCGGAAAAAAAAATTTGGTCTGCATCTGCAGCAGTCAAAGCTGAAGAATATGTGAACAAAGGCTGTGACAGGCTGATCTCTTTCCCATAAGCGTCATGAAGTGGATCTGACTTGATGCCCCCCATGTCTCAGCACTCAAGGATCAGAAGACGCTCAGCACCTTGCAGGATTGCACAGCCTCTGTTTAAGAAGACACTGATGAAAATAGTTGGAACGTTTCCTTTCATCTCAAATTGGATGCTTGCAATGTGCCTTGCAAAAGCACTCAAGAAAGCACAGGAGATTCTGGGGCCATTTGCCAACGAGATTGCAAGTATCCCAGCCGTGAAGGCAGTGAGATACAACAGAGTAATGGAACAGCAACAGTGGGACTTCGGGGACTTCTTGTGAGCCATGTAACCAGCTCTACTATGTGCAGGGAGGTAGCAGTGTGTTTCTCAAGTAACAAAAACCAGGCACGTAATTCTGTAAGGATATATAAATCCCCCTAAACCAAAGAAATTAACAAAAGAGCAAAAGCAGGAGAACACAACATCCTTTTTCTTAGATGGGAAATTGCAGCAGAAATGTATTAGGCTTGCACCAGGTCTTTTTGTGTTCAAAACTAAATTCATATCTCAAGTCTTTTGCACAATGCAGTCCTTCCTCACACCTGTCTGTTTTGGAAGCCATGAATCCCAAGGAAAACCAACACTGACCAAAGGAGAGAGCTGTCAGTGGGTGAGCAAGACGTACAGCAGAAGTCCAGGATTTTACTGCTTTCCCCACCTGGAGTGCAAATGGAGGCTGCTATTACATAGCCCCATAAGAGGTAGGTGAGAAAAGCAGCCTGTCCTTGATAACCTTGCTTATACCTCCTGTCTGTGTCATCTTGTCCTTTTGCATTTGTGGGTTAGAGGAAGACATTGCTTTGTGGGTTTATGGTCTCAGAAGATCCCTCTCTGTGGAACATTCTTGTGGGACATCATGAAGGACCCACACTAACTGACGTGGAGATGCATAAACTTACTTCATGGTACCATAGCAGGAACACATGAGTTAATACCAGGACAAGGTACTGAGATACCCATATCTATATCCACACTTATACACAGGCATAAACATACATGTATACCTACACAGACATGCATATTTCACATAACTGGCCTAAACTCTTAAAGCTTTGTAAATTAATTCTGAATCTCAGTTATAACCTGAATCATGGATTATCCATCATTTGGTCATTAGCACCTTCAGCTGTCAACTCTGTTCTATGGTTTTCTAGTTGAAGCTGATAGAAAAATCTAATACAAAAGATTGATCAAAATTTGATAAGGTTTGATCAAAAAGGGTTCTGTGTCAAGTTCAAGATTTGTCTAACCTATGCAAGACAGAGATCCAACCATGTTTCTGTTCAGAATGTTGTACTGGACCTTTAAGGGAGTTAAAATGATATAGCTACATAAAATTAAATAGAAACTCAAGCAAACTGCCACACTTAGCCCAAATCAAAGAAATGCTGAATTACACAAGCCCAGAACTACTTATCAAATGGGTACATAGCATCACTTTGTGTTGTTTAATGATAGCATCATAGAGTAATTTTATGAAAGTCAAGGAGTTTCTTCATCTCTCCCCAAAAATATCAGTTTGGCCTGTCAGACACTTTAACACTGTAAATATGAGTAGGGCAATAACGAAAGTAAAATGCAGAGACCCTGATTGTAGTAGTTAATCAATGTTTGCATACATAATTGTTATTGTGTTCTGAGATTAGTGAATGGAAAGATTACATTTCATGTAATTGTTTTCAAAGCTTGGTAGCATCAGGAATTAACATTGTGAAAAACTGCATGTTATTAACAGTTTCTCAAGTTAAAATTTGATGCTGAAACAATACTATATGTTAAAATGTAAATACTATAATAAAACATACATGGGACTTCCTTGTTGCATTTCTAGAAGGGACTTCAATCATGTTGCATATTTGAACTATGTAGCAGTATTTGTTTTTAATTTGTCAAGGACCATTACAATAATTTTTATGAAAAAAGGATTTGCACAAAACAGTTCTAATTAAATGTCTGGTGAATGTGTGCACTGTTAAAATAGTTGCTGAGTATTAAAAGCCCTATAATTAGGATTTTGCAGGTGATAACTAGACATGCCTTGGGGCTTTCTGGAAAAGTCAAATGATAGCACGGTATGGATAGGTGACATTTTCTTTCTCAGAATTGTCCCATTCTGACAAGAACTATTCTGAAAAAGGCTTAGTCTAACTCATCTCCTGTTGAATTTGACAGGCAATAGGCAAAGAAGACACCACCACCAAGAAAAAAGAAGTGAAATTGGCAGTAGCCAGACTTGTGAACAGCGAGATGCCACCCAGAAGTTGCCTGTAGTGGCTAACAGTAAATAATGAGTGGGCTCAGAGACACTCATTTCCAAAAGCGCATGTCCCCATCTGTTTTTGCACATGCAGCACTGTAACAGCAGGTACCTTCCAGCTGTATTTCTTGGCAACCATTCAGCTTGTCATCTGGAGGCTGTGCACCTGGTGCTAGAGGATCAATTTAAAAAGCTGGCATGCTGTCAACTGCCAAATTTCTGTAGTCAGTTGTGAAAAATCCACCCAATGCAATTGTTTTTTCTATTTAAAATTCTCTATTTTGTTTAAACTATAGTAGCAGTGGATGGATGGGAAGGAAATATAGTTCAACAGCTACAGCATCCTTCCTCCTCTCTCATAGTGCCTGCCTCTCCAATAGGCACAGACTTTCTACATTTAAGGGTTTCTTATATTTCAGATGAAATATCCAATTACAGAAATCACAGATCTATGAAAGCAATAATTATCATTACAGTTTTGCTACTCAGAGTACACATTTATATGCGCTGATCATCCACTTCATAGATAATAATATAAAACACTCAAGTAACTGCTTGAAGGATACTACTTCTATACAAGCCAGATGCTGCTGGACTTGCTGCTCCCACAGCCTGAAAGAGGCTTTGAGGCAGTTGCCTATTTTGTCTACACCAAATGACCTCCTATATTTGTGGACATACAAGTGACATGACCTTGCTAATCATCTTTGGCATGGTACCCGTTCAGTACCCTGTGTTAGACCTTTACCATCTACCACCATAAGTATGACAAAGATCTAATTTCTATGTCCCAAAAATCAACAGAGGAAGGGATATATGCATTTTTGGTGGCAGCATGAGAGTTTAGCTGAGCTTATGGATGAGAGGAAAAGTAATGAAAAGGACGTTTATACAAATTTCTCTCAACAGGAAGAGCAGTAGGTTGAAATGCTCTTGCTGTAGAAGTGCTACAGCTCTGAGAAGTAGTATTTTCTCACCTCAAAAGACAGATTCAGTGCATATGTCCTTTTAGTCTGGATATTATTATTGTTTCTTTCTGTCTCTCAGATAATGTTCTGGTTGCACAAACATGAAAAGACATGGAAATTATGTAGACAAACTTTCACATACTACATTGCTCCAAAGAACACCAGTCAGGACTACTAGTCTAGTCAAGCAGACTGGAAGTTATCACCACCTTAACTGCCAATTAATAACCATCCACATACTATTTTTATCATGAAGACACCCTACAATCTACTTAATACTCACAAATACTAGAAAAGGTAAAACATGCAAACAAAAGTTTGCTTGAAGAGTAAGGAAATTGCAGGAAGAATAAAGAATTCACTCAGAAGTCAGAAGGACTTAATGTAGAATTTCTTATAAGTGCCCTCTATTAAACTGATTTCTGGATGTAAAAAAAAAAATTAAAAAATTGGTACATCACAGACAGTTGACCTACTGAAAGTTTAGCAAAACACACAATCTTTTTACAGCTAGAGAACCTAGACGTTTAAATACTGACCAGGTTAAGCATTTAGACTTCCTCTTTCAACAAATCGCTTTTATCTGGTGAATGAAGACCTGGGAAAAAAAGCATATGCTACAGGGATTCACAAGGATACAAGAAGGGCACCTGATTTACATCTCTTATCTGCAGAAGCATCAAATGAAGCCTTTGCACTAAAGTCAAGAACAGAAATAGTGAAAAGGATTGAGGGCAAAAGCAGCCAAAGTCTTCACTTTTCTTCAGAATTGTTATGTGTCAAATCACATGCACAATTTCTATTAACACAAAAAAAACCTTCAACATCTGTTCATGCAGAGAAATGTTAATGCTTAACTCCGTGAAACCAGCTCTCAGTGACAACAAACCCCTGCAACTCATTGGTAGCAAAACTATTTCCTGCTAAGTTATATTTTTTACCCAAATACTGCAACATTTTGGAAGCCACAACACAGTATTTCAATAAGCTGCTTGAGGGGAGGTAGCAAATCCCTAAAGATTGCAGTGCAAGTGTATTGCAAGAACAAAAAAATGAGCAAAAGAACATGGACAGATTTGTGGTTAGAAACAGTATTTCTTGAAGCATTTCTTAAGTGTAAGAGAAAATTTTAATGAATTTTAATGTCATGACAATTTACATTATGTTTTATTCATATTGCTTAATAACAATACTAATAATATAATATTGTTGTTATTATTATCCAAGATAAAAGTGAACATACATTTGGCTCCAGCACCTTGTCAGAAGAGACTCTGTCTCTTCCCAGATGGTCTGCAAAATCCAGTGAAGCCTGTGGCTTTGCACAAGGAAAACTGGCAGAAAGTCAGATGTTTTCAAACAGATCAAATGTGCACAGGAGCACCCTCTGGCAATAAGGTCAATTAACACAGATCAGTCTGCATTTATACCTCTGATCTATCCTACCTCCCAAAACAAGGTAGCCCCATCTAAATTGCCTACTGAGAGTGGCCCCCGGCCCAAGCCAGCCTCTGAGCCTTGTTCAGGAATTGTTTGGGAGAGCCTTACCTGCCACCAATAGCTGTCAAGGACCTTCCTAAGAATTCAACAGTAGAACAGTCAACCTACGGTGCCCAGGACTAGTCCCTCTCCTTAGTATAAATTTTCTTTGTTAATAAAGAATCAGCTAAGTTGACAGGAAGGTCATACCTTGCTCTGGAGAGGGGTTCTCCCATGGACTGATGGCTAAGTTGAGATAATCATTCAGGTGATGAAGGGGGCTATCGAACCTGTAAATGTAAGACCCCATCACAATACCATTTACTCCTTCCTAATATATATCTCAGACATTAGCAGCTACAAAGCCCTGAGGTAGTAGGTGGCTCTCACACTGAGAACTCTCCTTCCATGTCCAGCAGGTCTCATCCTCTCTGATCTCCATCTAATTTTCTACATAGGGAACAAACAGCTGTACTCCCATACAGCAGGGCTGTGCCTCTTTCATATGACAGTTACCAGACATGTAATGGGAATCGTGACTTCAGCTCACAAAGGAGAGCAAGTAAGTCTGGAGCATGTCTTTACCTTCTATGAAGTGAGGTATGTCACTCCTTTTATTGCTAAGGGTCCATATTAAAATAAATCATCCTCTGATCTACCTATTAACCCCTTTCCCTCCTCAAATGTGTCTAACAGAAAACAGGAGATGTAGTACGGTAATCTCCCCACCCCACCCCCCCCTTATTAATAGTGATTTCTTTTATTCAAGACACTATTAGGGGAAAATTACAATAATAGATGACTTTAGCAAACATAGACAAGATTTTTATGTTACCAATCAGTACATGGCAATACCCCAGTTTATCTGTAGGTAGCCTATTAAGTCTCTGGTAAGCCATTTAGTCTTATCGACAGACTCCAGAATTCCTCTGCACCTAACATCTAAAACCACACAAATTAAAAATCTTCATTTTCCAAGCCCTCATAGTCTAAGCTCATTAACAGTCTTGTAGGATTGAGCCCTCTCTGCTCCTGTAATGAGCCAGTGCAGTCTTAACAGAGCGATAAACTATGCACCATCCACATCTGGCATAAGCTGATCTAGCCCTGAGTACTGCCAGCAAACTTCTCCTAGTTTAACTGAATTTGGTTTTGCAGCCAAGTTATCAATCATACACTAAACGTATGAGCTGGGGGCAGTGTTGGGCGGCACAATTCAATTGTGCCTTCTTATGCCTTCAGTGCTAATTGTACCACAAGTTCTCGCAAAGCGGTGAGCCTGAGCCAGACATGGTGGTGCTACCGACAAAGCCCTTTCCAAATGCAATGCAGAAAGCCAGACAGTCTGCTTCCACTTACTTCTTTTTGCATAAATGTTTATACTACCAGCTCACAGAAACCTTTGAGCAAGAACTATTGTATTAGCTACCCTCTAATTAACATTCATGTGTGTCAAGGGTAATCACTGAAACAACTTAAGTTGCACATGCACAAACTCTGTGTTAGGCAAAAGATTCTTGTTCAGCTTTTGAAATTGTACAGAGACATCAAGTTGTAGAGTATGTGCCCTGCAATAGACTGTATTAAAATCCTATTTGTACATGTAAAAACTCAGTGACCTTTTTCCTTTCAGCATGGTTATTTATACTGCCTTTCAGGTGCTTTTCCCACCTATTACTCTGTCCCCCCCAAAAAACCACAACAAACATCTAGACCTGGTCAGATATTCATCCAGTTTATAACGTACTTCCTTTCTTCTTCCTTCTTTCTACAAAGCACCAAGTACTGAGCTATAGCCAGTAAATGCAGAGGAAAACTGCATGTCTCGTCTGTGTTATATATTAATACTCATTGCAAGAGGATCAGGAAATAAAGAAAGGCTGTAGTATGCCTAATCCTCATCTCATTGGTGTTAACTCTACATAAGCACGGAAAAATAAATTGCAATTACTAATGACATCATAATTACTTCACCTCTTGAGATTGGGAATTTGAGACTATAAATGCACAATCATGAAAGCCTTTCTGGTAGAAAAATCTACTTTTCTGCATAAACATTTCCTTTGTATTAGGGCTGAGAGAGTAGGCAATACTTTTTCTCTCATTGTGCAAGAATACTCTGCTTAGTGCTGCTCAGGACAACAGTCACAGTCACCCGTGAAAGTTGCAGTACTGTACAAGCCATACAAACCCGGCACAGACAACCCTGCCATCGTGCTCATCCTCCACTAGAAACAAGGGAAAACAACCCAAACCAGCTTGAAAAACAGTGTGAAAGCATGCTTGAAAAATGTGCTCCTTCAGCATATCTGTTCACATCCTTCAGGGTCATCATCTTTGAGCCAAATTCAGACAAGGAATGTTATTCAGAAGCAGCATAAATCAGGAGTCTTAAACCTGAGATTACTTCTTTTGGTTAGAAAAGGAATGGTAATTTGACAGATGTGTAGATTTTTTTTTTTCAGTAGTCCTTTGGGAAAATTCATTTTTGTCACTTCGTTACCATTATTTAAAGTACTGCTGAAGACAAAAGGAGATACAGAAAGATCTAACGTGTATCTAAGATACGTTTACCACCCTGTCTCATCACTAAACACACTGCAGTTTATATCTTTCACTACTCTCTAAAGAGTATTTCACTATGCCTTAAAAATAGTCTATTCTTAAATTATACAGCTGATAAATGTCAACTGGCATTTGGCAAAATTTGACTGTTGTATTCCATAAACTCAAAACTCCAGCCTCATGGCATAACAGATAGGTATCAGTAGCCTTAAAAGGTTTGTTTTAAATGTATTAGCTCATATGAGGTGAGAAGC
The DNA here is from genome assembly GCF_000695765.1 of Mesitornis unicolor. Classification (NCBI taxonomy): domain Eukaryota; kingdom Metazoa; phylum Chordata; class Aves; order Mesitornithiformes; family Mesitornithidae; genus Mesitornis; species Mesitornis unicolor. The sequence goes on from NW_010163555.1 coordinate 20,884, forward strand.
AGGCCTCTGAGATTCCTCTAGAAAGAAACTGCAGTGCCAGGGAAGACATATTTTGGTGATGAACATGTTGCACAGATTCCCAAGCAGAGACACCACAGTGCATCTCTGTCGCATAGGTCCTGTGGCTGGGCAGGAGGCTGCTCTGGCAGAAAGGCTTCAGGAAGTCTTTACAAAGATACAGCCAATGGAGAGAAGCACTATAAAAAACTGCAGAGGAAATCTAGGGGAGAAAAAAGAGCAGTCAACTGTGGGCCTATGAGGACGAATGAAGAAAATTTTGCAAGCTGCTGGATTATTTGAACGTTCAGTAATACACTCAGTAATTCAGACTGCACTTTTTCTTCATCAAAATCATTACATTTAGCAAGAGTTTTTCATTTCATACCAGCTTGAAATCCATTTTTATTCAAAAGCATTCAAAACTTCAAGGAGACCATGACTAACAAATTATTCTTAGAACAGCAAGCCTCTTAAAGCAACCAAAAACCTCTAAAATCTTTCCATCACCAGAATGAGAAGTGGAAACCAGGAATGAAATCTGCTGGGAAAGAAGAAAGCAACAACAGCAGGGATTTTTAGTTTAAGCACAAAGCATTAGTGTTAAACATTTGATAAGTCTCATGGTTTTGTTCTGAAAATAGATGAGAGGGAGTGTTTTTGTGCATGACTAGTTCCACAGCAAACAAATTCATGTTTAAAAATATAGCTTATGCACAGATCGCTGCAGAACAATTACTACATATTAGTGTTTCTTATTTCATATTGAACTTCTGACGTACTAGGAACTCCCTTTTCTCCTACTCCAAAGGTTTCTCAGATTTTATTGCATCATTAGTTCAATAATCATTAGTTCAATACATGGTTGTATTGTATTTAATCTTGTTTAATTTCTCAAAATACATAATAATTCTATCTTTTTAACCAGTTTCACCAAGTTTCACCAAGTTACAGTCTTCTTGTACTGGTATGAAACCAGGGAGTCAGATGCCATCTGGCAATACAACAGCCTGCTTGCTGTCCACGAACATCATCGAGACTGAAAAAAAATAATTGAGAAAAGCCAGGCTATCCATCTGCAGTTTAAATGGCAGATATTTCCAGATGCCATACATTAACAGCAGCCTGTGGTTTTGGTAAATGTACCATTCATTCAGCTTGACAAGGTATGCTCAGATTGTAATGAGGACTCAGCGGATACACTCCGTAAAGGATTCTGCTTCTGAAGACAGATGCAGTAATTCTGACAAAACACAGAGCTGACATTCAGATCACAGTCCCTTCAGCTGAGATTGGGTTTACAATCAGGGAACAAATTACTGACACAGGGAGCCTTGAATATATAGACTCATTTTCTCTTGTTCCCTTCTAGAAATGTGTGAAAATTAACACTTTTCTTTCAATGCTAGTATGCTATTTAATTCTAGAATGCTTCACTTTGTGTCAAAATTTAGATTTAGTTGCAAAAACCTACATCCGGCTATGGAATACCCTTTTTAAATTCAGTTTTCAGTTATCAGGACTGTTCTGGGCACACAATCAATTTATGAGAGTGACTTTTTTTCCATATCTACAAATTATAACTATGCCTGAGTACTGGTTTCCCCACCTATCACATTCTCTCCCTTTAGGATTATAAGTCTTTGACACAGGAATGACGTTATGAACATTCACAAAGGAACCTGGAAAATGGCCTCCATTTGTACTTTTTTTGAAAGCTACACTAATACAGTTTATTCTCCCAGACAGCGTTATCAAGTAGTGTTTTGGTTTTGTAATATTGAGTCATTTTAGATCAGATTTGAAAATAAATTATCTATTCATCTTATACCTTCATCACACAATACTGTCTTCCTTCTCCCATTTCTCATGGAAGCTGAGCTTTAAACTCACACTTGAGTATCTGATACATCTATATTGTATTTTATACAGTCCTTGTCTGACCCAATTGGGTATTGCTTGTTTATGGAGACAACTGAACATTTACCTACAAGCAACCCAGACACTCTCCTGCGAGGACATATGTAGACTATGATGTGCAACTTTTATATGGCAAAGTGCGAACATGACACAACACTGGGAGAGGAGGCAAATGTGCCAGAGGAAAGATACACCTCGACAGCTTGAAAGAGCAGGCCAACAAGACCTGCACAAGGTTTAACAAGGATACAATATTAAATCCTGCATCTGGGATGCAGTAACCCCACACAGCACTGGAGGCAATGGCTGACTGCCCAAGGTGCAGCTTTCTGGGGGTCCTGATGGACCTGAATGGGTGCCAGCAGTGCAGTCTTGCAGCAATGATGACAAGCCTTGTCATGGGCTGCATCAATGAGAGTACAACCAACAGATGAAGGGCTGTGATTATTTCAGTCCATCTAGCACTTTTTAAAGCTTTCCTCTAATACTAGGTCTAGGTTTGGTCTCCCCAGTTTAAGGGAGACACTAAAAAACTGGAGAGGGTCCAGTGGACTGGCACCAAGATGATAAGAGGGTTGAAGAACTTGATAGATAAGGAAAGACTGGAGGAACTGGGTTTGTTCAGCATAGAGAAGGTTCTGGGGGAAATAAACCAGTAAGTATGTAAAAGTTGCCCTGTATCTCAGGAAAAAAAAAAAATTATGAATTTCAGTACAAAAAAAAAGTTAGGACAAGCACTTTCTCACTTTTCTCCTTTCACTGCCTGTGAAAATCTGTGTCATGCCTATTTCTACTTTCATGATGCTGCCTTCAAATTTCAGGGGTTAGGATTGTTCTGAAACCAGTGTGGAGTATGGTGAATTGTGTGACAACTGCGACAGAATGGCAACCCTGTCTGCCAGGCTGAGCATTGCATAAGTAGCACTGCATCCCCTTCACCCTACCTGCACACCGCCAAAGCCAGAAATCCTGAGAGAGAAAGAGAAGCTGGGGAGATATGAAGGGAAATCACTTAAACAGATTAAAGAGATAGTTCTGCATTGGTAAATCACTACTTACATAGTTCCCATTGTCTGCTAACTGTAGAAAAGCAGCCAAAAAAAGTATAGAAGTCCATCCCATGAAATAATCTATTGCTATTGCTCAGGTTCAGCATTATACTAATAAAACCATATTTCAGAGGGCTGGGATTATAAGGAGAAAGAAAAAGAAAGAAAACACTCAAATTGGTGTTATAGCTGTGGGTATGTAAGATTCATACTTCACACAGCTACCAAAAGATCAAGAAAGAGGAAAGAAGTGGACAAGTGAAATAAAAATTGGTTTGCAAGAATAACTTTTCCCAAAGATGTTTGCTATGAGGTTTTTGACCAAGTGAAAAAAGTAGTATAGTGACAGCTACTCATATGCCTTCCCACCAGCACTGCCCTGTACTACAGACTAACGGTACTAGGTGACTCCTATTCAGTGCCCTGATTTTTACAGATCTTGTTTACATGCATCACTTCTTCCCCTAACTCTATGTAGAGTGTAGGTACCCCACACCGCATTGTCAGTTTTATCACAGGGTTGGATGCACATACAACCGCTGTAAATACTCCGGCATCGCAAAGTCCAAGTCCCTTCATCAGTCCAGGCACTCTTCAGAAGCTGCCTAGATTTTTTTATCAACAGCACAGTAATATTTAGCAGTTTTGTTAAAAAACTCAATTCAAAAGAAAATAAATATTTTTATATTGTCTCCTCCCCTGGAGACATTCAAAACCTCCCTGGATGTGTTCATGTGTGACCTAGTCTAGGTGATCCTGCTCTGGCAGGGGGATTGGACTGGATGGTCTTTCAAGGTTCCTTCCAACTCCTAATATTCGATGATTCTGTGATTTTACCTGGGATATATTTTCTTCCTCCCACCTATAAATTATTTCAACCCTGGAGAGAAAAAAACTCCAGTAACTGCCACATAATTTTGAATTCTAAGTTCAGGTACAAAAAACTGCTTCTGAAGACTAGAAGGACAATACAAACCTTACCCATGAAGAACAAAAGCCTTATATTCCATCCTTAAGTCATTCCTGACAGCAAATGAAGCTCCTTTCATAATTAAAAATGCTCTTCAGTACAGTCCTTCAACAATACAGTTACAAGTTAGAAAGAAAACATCAGCCTTTCTTCAAAACCATTTTATCCAGAGCGTTTCATAGCACTGAGACACCCTCTGATTCCTTATTTAGTACATAACTGGGCTTTCAGGAGAGGTAGGAACCCAAATCCTTCCTTAGTGCCCCAGATAAACATGAAAGCTACTATTGCAATTTGTTTAACATTTTCAACGTTAAAACATTATCACTACTCCCTCTAGTGGGTGTCCTAAATGAAGCAAATATTCCCCACTGATTTCTGAAGAAAGTATTTTGTTATTGCTCAAGTTACTCGACATTAAGCATGGAAGGATTTGCAGCTGTCAGAAAACAGAGTGTTACCAACTATCTCAGGAATTTTTGTTTCCTTTGAAGTAGCAGGTGGCCAGCAACAACCAGTACTGGACTTCTGGAACTGGTAGGAGCAAGCCAGGTACCAAAAAACACAAGAAACAGAACTCACAGACACCAGTTTCCTTTGTATGTGCATCCTGCATCCCTACAGTCCTTCACAAAGCCATCAGCGCTCCTCTTCCTTATGCACATGCATGTACAAACCCCAGCCTCCCTGCCTTGGTCCCTCCCAAACACTGGCAGCTGAGTCAGAGCAAGCATGTGCTATGGCTTGCCCTTTGGTTTTTTTCTCTATTTTACTAGCATATCATGAAAAACAAAGAGAAGGATGGAAAATACTAAAAGATCTCCAGTTCAAAAATCTGAAAGTGGGAGATTTTAGGGGAAAAAAAAAAATCTTCTTCTTCCAACCCCCGAGATGAGCAGCAGACACTACTCTTTGATCAGATTTACCATCCACATATAAAATTCTGACTGATTTAACTGAGCAAAATGACAGAACTCTCACTGAAATCTTCTCATTCAGGGCAAATGATGAGGAAAGTGATATACAATAAACCACTAATTAGAAGCACAGTACTGATTTGTGTGATCATTTTATACACTTCCTGAGTCAAAATTTAGCTTCTTTTCCCTCTTTTAATAGGAAAAGAATTAGAAAAGCACACCATGAACAGAGATCTTCTGCATGCAAATCACTACCACATGAAGCAATAGCACAGTTATTTATTAATACATTGCATTGTTACCATGTTTTGTAAAACTATGGCTTAGACTAAGATTCTGTTGAAAACATCATTCCAGCTGATTGAATAGTTTGAAATATATTCTGAAAAACATGCTTAGTTTAAGAGGGTGTAATACATGCTCTTAGAATAGGAAAACTTACAGGCTACTTTTAAAAAATAGCTGTATCAAGAACATATTCATCATCTTCTTTATTTCAGTGCTAGCACAGCATTCACCGTAGAAAAGCCACTTAAAACTAAATCAACTTATTGAAGAAGCTCACATTTGTGTGATCTTAGTATCTTTAGATCACTTTGAAAAATTGAGGGGAAAAAAGTCTTTTTATTTCTGGCATCTCCACATGGATCTCTCAAGGCTACAGGACCTACTGCACCTCTCACCTGCAAGAGGAAGGCACTGCTGTGCAATGTCCAAAAAAGGAGAGAAGAATCATCCTGATGGCTGTCATGGAGCTCCAGAAACAGCGACCCCAGAAGAGGCATCTATTTAAACTTCCAAAGCGAAGCTAAAAAAGCTCCAGTAACCTAATAACAAAGAAAATGTGGTGGACCATTAAGGATCTTTTTCTAAACCGCATACGCTCAAGCTATGAAAAGGTATTTGCCATTTAGCCTGCACAGTCAAAATGCTAAGTTAGTGAAATGTTGTAAAACACATGTCAGCATGCTAACAAGTCTAAATGTCAAGAATCAAGTAAAAATAGAACTGTTTCATGAGCAAAGTGGTGACAATTATAGCACATCTCATTAACTCCAGGCCATGGGGCTCTTTCATGAGCTAAGTGTAGGAAATGCTAAGGTGAATTTGAGAACTTCAGTCACATAAAACAAACCGATAAACCAGAAAGATATAAAGGAAAGTGATACAGCCTTAAATATAGCTTTTCACCTTTTCAAATTGCCATTCCTCTGACCTTTTAAAGACACCAATACAGTTAAGACACAAAGCTTCAATGTGGGTCTACCCATGGTCATGGTTCCCTCACACACAAACTGCTCCAGCACACACTGCCTGGAGTCACGGCCTCTTCAGGGGCAGCCGCCTGCTTATGTGGATCTACCCCACCGGTGAGCCTCACGGGCTGCAGGTGGGTCAACCTGCACTCTCATCACAGATTGCTCGGCTCCTTGCACGTCCTCGTCCCTCCTCTCCTTTCTTCCTTCACTGACCTTGGTGTTTGCACAATTGTTTTCCTCGTGTCCCTCTCCTTTCACAGCTGCAGGTCCCTTCTGATGGTTCTGAAGAGCTCCCAACTCTTTTTCAGGTTGTAGCTGCAGCAGGTCTTGAGCTTAAGTTGGGGCTAGACCAGTAAGGGATGGGCAGGGGCCTGGGCCGGGGCTGCACTGCCTGCACCTATGGCCGCGCTGGTCGAGGCTGCGCAGGAGAGGGCAGGCTGTGTTCTGTGCCCTTCTTAAATACATTAATTGGCAGAGACGCTGATTGGCTTGGCCTCTGTCAGAGGCAAGCCTGAGATTTGGAGCTAGGGGTGCTACTAGTAGCTTCTTACAGGGCTATCTCCATAAGCCAGCCCTGCTACCAAAAACACCCAAAACCCCTCACAGAAAACTCAATAGAGTTTCCCAACCAACAGAACAAAAAGACTGCTGGGCATCAACAGCTGTGAGATAGCATGCGGGCGTTCGGATCTTTGAAGCCGACAAGAAGCAAATCACAGTCACTCAGAACTAACTCTGAAACAAAACATAAAGTCACCGTCAGCTTCCTATTCAAACTGTAACCAAGCAAAACTCTCACTGCAGTCAACGGGAATCTGGCAAATAAGAAGTTGAACAGTAAACTCAGGACTGAAACCTGATTCACTAAAGGATATAGTATCATCAGCTGCCACTTACACAGAATATGTAGAAAATATGTATGATAGAAACACTCCAGTATAACCAGCATATATGCATATATTGTGACAGAATTATCCAGTTTAATAGCAGGCAAATTTAAAGCCATTAAACCAATATTTCTAATGCTTTGCGTATTTTGCTGTAAAAGCTAGACTATTGTGGGTTTAAAAAAAGTTTCATGTTTAGGGTTTTTTTAAAAAACAAAAGATAATTCTCTATCAAAATAGAGCATTTAATTTTGAAGAGATCTGCTTTTGAGAAGAGTATGCTGTTACAATGCTTTGCATATATTATGCAAATCACAGACGCTAGAAAGAATTAAAGAAACCTATTCCCAGGGAGGTTAATCCAAGATGAAAATTTATTCTGCACTAAGTTAAATAGGCCATGCTGAGTCCTTCTTTGCTGATCGCAAATAAAATAAACTGTAATTCAAGATTAAGAATTTCTTGTGTTTGTACCAGTGATGAGTATTTTAATATTTAGGTGCTCTAGTAGTTCTATGAAAAACTTGTTATGTTTTCCTATATACAGTGTATGTACACACCAACTGTACACATTCCAGCATATGTATCAACATATGTATTGTTTGTATCAAACAAGAACAATTCATAAGAAAAATTTTGTTTACAATGGTAACCAAATCAGCCAAAACTTGAAAGACCAAGTTACCACTGACAAGTTGAGGGTTTTTCAGTTGTTCTTTGTGACCTTAGTTGCCACTTAAGGCTACAGTTTCTGTGATATCATATTTCTCCACTGGTGGGGAAGGTCATCATGCTGCTAAACTAGAGGAAACCTAAGCTAGCTTTCTAGGAGACTCTGCCCCAAGCGTCATAGCAGCTGAAAAAAACCTATCAAAGCAGTAAGAAATCATTACTGGAACATGATTTAGAGAAGCCATCCCTAGCAAATCCCCTTGATGCTATTTTTAGGCACATGCATTTGCCTAAATAAATAAATAAAAATAAATGTATACATGGTAACCACTTCCTTTTGGAAGCCATTTTCTCTTCCATTTCAGCTTTTGCTGTTCATAGCAGAACTCCCTGCTGGAGGTTTTTGACTGAATATAAAATGGGTCACATTGAAATGCTGCAACATCCTTCCACCTCTACAGAAGCACTTATGCAAAATTTGTCCATCTGTATCATGCAACATTTTCTTTTCTCCCTTAAGGAGAACATTCAGCAACTCACATTGTGATACATATTTGCAGTGGCCCCAAGCTGAAAGAAAATCAAAATGTGCTGTAGCAGGTAGATTTACAACTGCTGGTCAAAACACTCCAAAACTGAAACTGCAAGTACATTGTCTGCCTAGAAAGATGCTCATTCTTCTCCCCTGTGAGGCATCTCCTCAAGCCCTGAATTTCAAACCTTAAGGGCAGCAGAGACCCACAGAGACAGCTGGAGAATCAGACCGCAAGGCCTGCAAATACACGGGGAAATAAAATCTTACCGAACAAGAGAGAAGACTGTTTTATTCAACATAATCAGAATTTTTAAAACATTCGCTTCAGCTGAAAATTTGGGTATAGAAGGCATTCATTTCCTGACAGGGCCATCAAATAAAAACTGTTGAACTCGACACAGCAGAGGAATCCTAAGCAAGCTGGGAGAAACCACTTGTATTTTCAGATCAGTATGTAAAGCTGACCCCGGTAATTATTTTGCATGCCTTGATGGAGATGGCTGCAAAGCAGATCACAATAATCAAGAAAGAAGAAGATGAATTTGAGGACAGATGGGAAGAAAATAAGAAAAGCATCAGCACAGCAGGAAGAAGCAGTTTGGTATGAAGAGGCAGTGGAAACACAAAGTACATGTACCAAGACACTGGCAAAACCAGCCAATGTTTTTCCCCAGGGTAGATGTTGCCACCTTCACTCTGCAGCACTCCTGCGGGGCAGCTGCCCACCCTCAGGCAGGCCAGGGCCTTGCGCTGCCGTGGAATGAACATCATGCCTGTAGCATGCAGGTGCTGTCACATCTGACAGAGTAAATGTGTACACCTCATCTGGGATTGCGGGGATGCAAATGCCCCAGACTACACCAGGCATCTCTGCTGACAACTCCTACTCTAAGACCCTAAGAACACAAATAAGGGCATTTCTGACTCATTGTGCTGCATGTAGCATCCAGCATTCCTTCAGCAAACATACCGTGCTGTGTGTAGCACCCCTTAATCTGCTGGAAGAAATCCCTGAAGTTAAATGTTTGCCAAACTGAGAGCTCCTGCTTCTTGAGAGATGGCCATCTTTGCCCAACAGTCCTCAAAGAGAAAAAAAACTTCCACAGCTGACGTATAGTTGAGGATACAAACTTCAAAATCACAGAATCACAGAACAGTAGGGGTTGGAAGGGACCTCTTGGAGATCATCTAGTCCAACACCCCTGTTAGTGCAGGTTCACCTACAGCAGGTTGCACAGGACAGCATCCAGGTGGCTTTTGAATGTCTCCAGAGAAGGAGACTCAACAGTCTCTCTGGGCAGCCTGTTCCAATGCTCCGTCACCCTCAAAGTAATGAAGATTTTCCTCATGTTCAGCTGGAACTCCCTGTGTTCCAGTTTGTACTCATTGCCCCTTGTCCTGTTGCTAGTGTCACAGCCTGCTTTAAAAAGTGAGCTCTTTTATCCTGGCACAACAACAGAGCAATACAAATCACTCAGGAGGAGGGTGTAAGCAATATTTTTTACTAAATAAGGTACATACCCTGAAAACACTGGATTCAAACTTTTAAACAACCCATATGCAACGGAGCACTGGCAAGAAAACCGAAACGGCCCAAAGTTACTGCCAGCTACAGCCTACTGCAGCCACACATGTTGCAAAGAGAAAAGGGAAAAAGGGAAAGAGAACGTGAGAAAAGGAGAGAACCAGAAAGAGAAGGAGAGAAAAGGAGAGAAGGAGAGAAAAAGAAGAGAGAAATAGGTGCAAGAGAAGTAGGAAAGGTGAAAGATAGTCACCACCTCCAAGGCCTCTGGTGCATCAGTTCTTTGTTCAGCCAAGTTTGTAAGATGGTGGCTGAACAAGCAGTTTCTTTGTTGAGCCCAGTTTGGAAGACGGCGGGTGAACAACATACACAGTTTCAGGCTTTCGCAGGGGCATTTAAACTCTTTGTCCGGACATGCTCTCCAGCACAGCTGCTCCTGCTACTGGGGGGTAGCTCCTGAGAATCACCTGCTTTGAGACATTTAACCCACACCATGCCAGGCCCATACAGCTAGGCACCACTGAAAAGCCTGGCCCCATCCTCCTGATGCTCATCCTTTAGTTATTTATAAGCATTGATAAGATCCCCCCTCAGTCTCCTCTTCTCCAGGCTAAACAGACCCAGCTTGTTCAGCCTTTCCTCATATGGGAGATGCTCCAGTCCCCTCATCATCTTCATAGCCCTCCACTGGACTCCCTTCAGCAGTTCCTTGTCTTTCTTGAACCACAGTGCCCAAAACTGGATACAGTATTCCAGATGTGGCCTCACTAGGGCAGAGTAGAGGTGGACCTGATGGCCACACTATTAACGCAATCCAGGGTGCCATTTGCCTTCTTGGCCACAAGGGCACATTGCTGTCTCATAGAGATAGAAATAGATTCCTTCAGCTTATTACCTTGAAAACAAAATCCTTCCATGTGTTCAACTCTTGTGAATGAAGACATTCACACAAAAAAACCACCCACAAGAGTTAGACCTTAATCAGTTAGTAGATATTCTTTTCCCCCTTGACCATTACCACTTGTTGAAAACTAATTATTTTACAAAGAATTTAAATTGCTTTTTAGCATTTAGAGCAAAATCTCTGATAGTTTACAGCTAATAAAGGTAGTTTGCATAGATACAGTCTTCAAAGTTACCCATCTAAAATTTTATTTCTGTTTGGTTGTGTGTCTAATTAGTAGAGGAATCCTTAAGACCAAATACATGGAGGAACTGTATGATTAAATATATAGGCATGAACTGTGACTTGTTTACAGCAATTAGCAAAGAGTAATTTGCAGTGTTGTTACTTGTCTTCAAAATAAGCAAAAAACTTTAATTTCTATTTTAAATGCTATAAACAAGGTATGTAGCTTTTTAGAAATGCACTATTGGTGTCTTCCTGTCCAACTGAAAACTGTTCTGGTTTATTTCCTGCTAGTATAGGTAATTTATTAAAATTTCCATAGAATATGGTTATAAATTTGTATAAAAATGTAGCTGCTTTGTAGAGTTTCATTTAAATTTGCCCATACAATTGCAGGAAGAAACACATTTATGAGGTGTTTGTAGTCAATATTTCGCATCACTCTGATAACATAAGCATTATTCATTCCACTATGAGAATGAACAGTCAGACAGTGTTGCCTTTGTTTTTAGTAATTGCTTTTAATAAACTTCAGAAATGTCTTCTCATGGACTTACCCCAAACTGTGAAAAGCCTTTTGCCCCTTCTTTCAGTAGGGGTTGAGTTTTAAGGCCATCAAGAACTAGACTTTCTAGATTATCTGAAATTGGAATAGCTGAGTGTGGCTGCTGGGAAGTACTGCAATACAAGAATGAATGAACTTGCTGTAGAGTACATTTTTATGACTAATATGTTAATATTTTTAATAAAGAACTCATCTTTAAGAAGAAGCAAATGGACACATTAAGAGAGTGGCTTTGGAGCTGGATCTAAACGTCTTGATTCAGTTTCAGAGCTGCCTATAGAAATTGCATGGAGTCAGTCCTAAAGCAGTATAAGCTGGATTTTTCCATTAGGTTCTTATCAGTCCAATGTCCAGATCTGGCTCTGTTGTTTGGGCTACTTTAAAGACAAATTCATATCTGTACTCCATCCAAATGGAATGCTGCTCCTTAAACTAGGAAATGTCAGGAGTAGTCAATACTACTTCAAAACTAGTCAATACTGCTTTACAGAACTAATACTGATTTATGCAAGTAGATTATTTGACTAATAACTATATTTTAAAAAAATAGAATCCTTTTCTTTTGGAAAGAAAATCTTAAAGACTTTCATTTCTATCCTGCTGATTGCCCTGCTGATAGATAATCATGGAGGAAGGGTCTGGAAATGTTTCTTTGCCATCTTTTCAGAAAGTACTGGTACAAAGACCTCATGCCTACCTCAGTGGACACTGTCATGGCATTGATCTGAGGCAGAACTGTGAGCTATCCAGCTAGTCTTCAGTATTCCTCATCTCAAACTGAGTCACAGCCAGTAAACCCAAACCACAAAGTGGGGTTGGTGAGAGACCATGCAAAAGGAGGTGATGGGTTAGGGCCTGTGAAAGGAAACCCTGTGCTTAGGAGGGTTGCAGGAGACACGTTGTTCCTTTAACAACTCCTGATCATTATATACCCCTTGCAGGGAGAAGATAATTATTTTGACAAGTCAGGTGCATTTATGAAATGTAGACGGGGTCCTAGATGGTTTGCTGGTCAGCAATGAAAGAACCTGAAGGACTATATCAGCTGATACAGGCTGGTAGGGTTTCTGGCATTTCACTGGAGCTATGCTAGCAATAGATTATGTGAACTTATGTTACTAAGCATCTGGTCTGAACACCTAATTTTTTATTTTAAGTATTAGTCCTTAGCTGTTATCCACAACAAGAAGCTTTGCTTCTTTGAAATTGGTTGTGTATGTCACATTTGTCTGGCTGGAGTAAGGAGTTACTGTTTTCAATACTCTAGTCCTGTTTACACAAAAAGACAGCAGAAAGTAGTTTCAGCATGGATGAAGTCTTCCAAGAAGTCCTTGAGCACCACAAGCTTTTCTTACCTCTCTTCAGTCTCACTCTCACACTGCCTTCTCTTGCTGTTCACTCATTTTCGGGTTCCTGTCACACACAGCCTCAATGAAAACAGTGTCCCAGCCCCTGTCCTTGCTGCCAGTTTGCAAGGACTCACGACAGAGTTCCTGCTTAGACCTTAATCATGCCGCTCCATGCATTGGGATGGTGATTTCTGTTGATCCAATTGACATTAAACAAAGACATGTAATTGCCTTTCTGTTTTCTCTGAATAAGTAGTACATGGCATAGCTGTTAGTGTCAGTGAGAGCCAAGATTGGACATAGATTGAATGGCAACCACCTTACAGGACACCTCAAGAGCCAGTGCAGTGTTCAAAGTGGTAGATGTAACAATTTATTTCTATATTAGGTCTCCAAGCCAGCTGGAGCTTACACTTGCTTAATTTCATTGATGTAAATAACTTTCTTTCAATTTGATTGGTCCAGTTCACAGTGGTAAAGATAAGCCCAAAGATAAGAAACAGCAACTCCTGTCTTTAAATGATGTAGCACCGTACCTTCTGCTCCTAGGGTCACTCTTACTGTACCCAACTCCAAGTTACTACATTCAATTTTGAGAAAATAGAGAAACTTGTGAAATCTAGCTGTATTTAGGCAAGCATAATAAAGATCTATCTCTAAATAACAAATCTCCCTTTATACCTCCTTTCTAAACTTCACCTGCAGCCAAGAAGTTTCCCCTTTCACAGTGTGTGAGCATATCTTTCCCTGGCTAAGGGGACAAGTTTTAGACTAGAAGTGATACTGCAACCTAGCTTGGTTTAATTTTCTGTTTTTCATTTTTTTCACTAGAAATGTGACACTGAATACACCTCCTTTTAGATGGATGGAAGCTTTGAAATTTCCGAAATATGCAATTTTAGAGCACAAGTTCTGATCAGCTACTGGTAGACACAGCAGTAAAATTTGCTTCTCAGCTTCATCAGGGATTTGCTTAGTGTTTCTTCTAATGTTATTTAAGTCTTAACCATCCCTTGGAGCAGGTCTGTGGAGAGCAAGATCTACAGTTCTATCCAGCTTGCAGTAAGACATTACTGACTGTGGCAGGGACAGAAATAAGCAGGAGGACTTTGGCTCAAGGTGTGACTCTCTCCCAATTAACTTGGGAAGACATGAGGTAGAGAAACACTATCATTCTCCATGCCAGAAAGGGATATTCTGATTTTGGGAAGAAAGAAGGAGTTGCCTTCACCATTAAAATAGAAATGCATTCTGCATCTTATGGTACAGTCATACTACTTCTGTGCCTCCCCCTGTCACGCCCGCGTACACACATGCAGCACACATGTGTGCACACACTTGGGCTGATCTGACTCTGTGCCTGAGAGCACACCCTTTTCAGGACTTGCTGAATCATGCTTCCTTACTGCAGCTCATAAAAGATTTTTCTGCAGTCTGCTTTGACATTTGCCCAATACTCTGCTAAATGGGACTGGTGAAAGGGGAGTAGATGCTATACGTTTGTGACAGATGAATATATGAATTAATCTTTTTCCTTCAGCTTTATAATTGTAATGGAGTTGCAACTTACACAACACTGTTGCCCAAGTTTGTTTTAAAAAACTTTGAGATTAAACTTGGCTTTCTCAGTGGCAAGGGAGTTAAAATGAGAGCAGTATTGATTAGTGCCTCAGCAGCGCTGTTATCTGCTCACAGCAGCCTGCGGAGAATAGGAAGTTAAACAAAGGGAGATGATGGGCCAACAGCTGCAGATGGTGGTTAAACAGACACTCAGTTGTACACAGGCTCCGAATGTTCTTGGCTTGGCTGTAGCTGCTTATTCCTCAAAATGTTCCTAGGATCATTAAACAGAGGATCCTTTAATTATCTGTTGTTATAATGATTTCAGAGAGAATTTGATCATTTCTGTTTGGCTACACCTCAGATAAATTTGCATAATTTCCCATTGCCCGTAAACAATTGAGCCATTATATGCCAGAGAGATGCATTCTCATTCCCTCTTCAGTTCCAGAGCAAGGAGCAAGAGCTTCTTCACACAGCTTGCACATGTGAGGTCCTGGTAGATCTTCAGCCTCTTTGCTGAATTGTTGGCAGCTTTTCCACTCAGGTTCTAGGGGCTCTGAGTAATTAATGGACTGCTCACCTTTGCACTAAGACCTGGATTCTGGCTTGGTTTAATCAGCAAATCTGATGGGTTTTTTTCCCCTATCTGGACTAGTAGGTATAATTCATAACACCTCATGGCACCATGTATTTTCAAAGTTAATCTGATCAGGCCCGTATTTGAAATCACTCTGGTTTTGAATCCCAGAAAATCTACTGCAGATGTGAGACTTCTATATCCAAGTCCAACTGGCAGGTCATCATGTGCATCCCTATGCAGATGTGGTGGAAAAGCATCCAATTCATGTGTTCAGGCTCTTAAAGGAGTCTTAACACTGGCACTAGGCCTGCAGCTGCATTGGGCTGGCTTTCCTCTAAAACTACTGCAGGCAACGATGCATCCCCCACAGCTGCCCATAAGATGCATGGGGTCCCCATTCCATTCCAGGTATGGCAAATTGCCTCAGTTCTAATAGGGAATCAGGTTTTGACCCTAAATTAGAGAAACTGGGGCAGCACTGTGGCACGGCTGGCCATTTAGCAGATAAGCGGAGCATCTGAAAATGCTCCTTTCTTTTACATCAGTGCAACTGATTTTAAGCCAATTATGTCAGCATGAAAGGTTTTCTCAATGCGTTTTGCATGGCCACTGCTACAGCTTACAGTCTGCAGCAAAGTACCCTTCAGGGTTAGGAAGAGATTCAACAAGGTTGGGGTTGATACATCACTACTGAAGACTGGTGTAAATGTTTGTATTCCTGCTGTTCGTACCTTATCAATGTTTGGGCAGGAGGAATTTCCTTCTCTGAGATGTTCACTGTAAGCCCTTTCATCAGTAATGAAAAAAATGCACTTTTATGTAAAAATAAATTATGCTGTTTGGAAAAAAAAACAGGTCTCAAAAAGAGTAAAGCTTAGTTAAAACTTCACTAAGCATGTCAGTAAATTCTCTTTAGCTTTCTGACTCATTGCCCCCCTTCATGTTATTCCCTTGGCTCACAGTGGCTTATGCTTCTATATAACATCATCTGCCTTATTAGAGATAAATCTTGAGTTTTTGACACTGCAGAATGTAAATAGCACCTTGGAGTCACAGTACCTTTCTTATCTTGCTAATAAGATATCAAGAGGGGAAACAGTGACGCAAGTTCTGGTTTAGTCCTGAGACAGGTCCCACCCATGCTGGGAAAGGGTTGCCCAGAGCCACAGCACAGGCTCATCTGTTGGTGCCAGCAGAAAAAAAATCCTTGTGAAAAAACATGGGAATTCAGGAACATCAGGCTAGGTCTCATCACATCATTATCTTCATATTCTTTAGTCCATGTGGAAAGTACTATCTGGGACTTTGGATCTTTCCCATTAGTTAACTAAACCCTGATGAGGCTGGAGGGCAACAATCAAGAGAGAAACAATCCTGCTAATCTCTTTCCAAAAGTATAGTTCCTTATAGCACATGAGAGGCTGTTTTGGAACAACTGTTGTTGTATCCCTATCCTTCAAACATTGTGCACATTGTGTATACTGAAGTAAGTCAATCCTGTTGGGGATCTTCCATTCAAATTGCTGGTTTTTCAATTAGAAAAGACCGGGAAGCATAATTAAAATCCAAATTGCCAGGCTTTGCTATTTTCAGACATTAGTTGTAAAGCATATTTGTTAAGCACCATCTGCTGTACATTGAGAAAATAGCAACCAAAATGGGTTTTCTTTTTTTCAGATTTTAAATCAAATTAAAATTATTTAATTTCTGTCTACTCTTAAATACATTATTTCAGCTTTGGAATGTTAAAACTGCATTTATATACTCCTCCAGTTGTATTATCTACCTATGTACAGTTACATATAGACCACAGCCTGGGACAGACCCTTGAGGGAGAAACTGCATTATAAAACACTGTGTCCTAGAGGAGGAGAGTGGAAGGAGATGGGGAAATCATAGCTATGTTGAGCCTGATTTCCAGATGTACTAAATAAAGCAGGATGAATACAACTGAAGACAAAGCATTATCTTTCAAGGGCAAATGTAATGTGTAGTAACCACAGGACATGATAATAAAAGTTATCATATCAGAAGCTATGCATCAGTGGAAAATCCTAAATGGGGATTATTAGCTTTTCAGTATGGTTTAATTAGCAGAACAATTATTATCAATACTTCCAAACACTACAATTTTATTGTTGGTGAACTGTACATGATGAAGAAAAGTACTCCAATTATTAGCCTGAATTAAGTGAATAGCCTGAAAGACAGAAATAAACCTAGAGATGGTTCAAATGAAAAACAGTCACCGGATCTTTTTTGCAGCCTTTGTGTAAGGTCTTTCTTCCATATTTTTCTTAAAGAAGATTTTCTCTTTGAGCATTGTGATGACAAAAGTGAGTGTCAGAAGCTGCCCAGCTCAGAGAGAGTGACACAGGAGCAGGGAGGGAAGGATTGCTGCTGTGATGTGCAAGGCACAGGCTCCCCAAATGAACAAGACAACAGAGGTGGAGGAGTCCGAGTCTCAGAAGTCCTTTGCTAGAGCTCCTTTTCCTCTTTTCCTATCCTTCCTGACCCCTTCCCCATTGCCCCTGCAGCCCATCTGCCCACCAACCCCTATGAGATTTTCTCATTTTGTGTCTCTCCTTCAATCTCAGGGTGTTTACTGCCCAGCTGGATCTACCCAGCAGTGAATGTGAGCCTCAGCAGCAGGACTCATAAACCACATGTTGGAGGGGGCAGTGGGTGAGGCAGGGATGGTAGGAGGTGGCATTTCAGAGGTTGAGGCTGAACACCATCCAGAAGCTGTGGATTGTAGCCTGGTCTTTTCTAGGGGTTTCCTATGTAAAGCTGGGCATCTTTGGTACTGTGTCCTAGACACTGGGGATCAGAGCAACCGCAGCTGTGAGAGGTGCCCATGGGACCTCTACTCTGCCCCACAAACAGTACAAGTGCCCTGAAAAAGGTTGGTCTGTAAGCCCTCATGTTGGGCAGAAAAAATGTTAAATGTTTTTGAGCTTAACCTTACCAAGGGCCAAGAGAAGTCTGGTAAGATAGAAGTGATGATAAAGTCTGTAACTGCATACGACTTGGAAGGAAAACTAATATTGCAGCATCCTTGGTGAGAAGGCTGCATGCAAAATGGGTAGGAATAATATGGGGTAACTGCCACCGAGTGGTAATTTAGGCTAAAAGTTACATGTGACCATGTAAGTAGTCACTTGGTACACTAGTATGCAAGGCCAAATCACCCAGCCTTTGAACTACAGACCTTGCCACCTCTGCCATGGCCTGGCATCCCAGTAATGGAACAAAGATTGGCAAGACAAGCCTGCCCTCCCCAGAATGAACATTCAGTGCCTCACGATACCGAAGCAGCCTGCCACTGGGGGCTTCACATCAATATATTTAGTACAGACCAAGCAAGGAGACCCACAACTACAGACCGTGTAGCATCAGTAGTCCTATGAATTTAAAGCAAAGTCCCGAATCTCTTACCTTTTGTGCTCTCCTCATCTTGGTCCAGGAGGGAGAAATCCACCAAAGAAGGTCTTCTCTGTACTCAGCACAGAGCAAGGCCTGCTCTCAACTCTGGCATTTTGGGCTCATGATCTACTTACCCTTTCAGAAGCAGGTCAGGTTCCTCTTTGCAAAAAAAACCACAAAAAACAAAAAAAACCCAACACAACCAACCAACTACTTAGGACTTCTGAGGCCTGATTTTGAGCCCAAAGTCTTTAACAGAGGCCTTGTCCAAACATAGATCAGTGGGTTTCTAACAAATCAATTGATCCTAAAGTTCCTAAAGGAAAAGTCTGCACAGCTCCTCCCTTCCCAAGAAATAACATTATTTAACATCAGTTCTCAGGAGAACACATTACCATTCATTGTGTAGGAGATGTTGCTTTTCTGAGTCAGACCTTGAAAATCAGACCAGCAGTTTTCACCGATAGCTATGAAAGAATTAGGCATCAATATTTATCTGCATAAAGATAATAAATATTAAGTTTATAAGGGAATAAATAATGACTTTACAAACATATTCATCACAATCCTTTTACAAAATTATATTAGTACAACATTCTTGCAAAAACTGTATAGACACTCAAAGACAAGCCATGTCAAAGCTACTGCACAGTTTTGCAGTTGTGAAAGATACATTAAACTACATAATCAGTTTAAATGCAACAAACGTATAAACTGGACATACTGAAGACAGAAATTTAGTACCATTTTAAATAGATTTCATATTTACATGACTGCATCTCTTGTGAAATCTGTTAAAAATTTAGCATGAGTAAGAAAAGCAATTCCAAACATTAAAATGTAAACATTCTGCAATGAGGCTCTTGACACCACAGAGCATTCTCCACAAATTGCATATAAAATTGCATATAAAATATTCCAAGTAACCCATCCATACATTAATGGCTTCAAACATCTAACGTATGTGATACACACTGTAATCTTTCCTGGAGCTTCTTTTCTACTTGATCATTTGCAGGGTAACAGCTAATTACAATGAAAAAGACATTTTTTTTAAAAAAGCACATCTTGTCTTTTGTCATAATTATTATTCTATGGGTTCCCTTAGAGTTATTCTTAATGCACACCAATATGAAGCAAGTCAGGGCTGTGTATCAGAGATGATGGGGTTCAAACACCTGCATATTTACACCCCAAACTAGCAAACAAACATTCAGGTGCCTAAAATGGGAGAAAAAATTTCCTCCAAACTCCACTCATTTACTTCACTCCCTTCAAGACACAGGGAAATTTTAACTGCAGAACTACATCAGCACATGTCCACTTCTGGGTTTTGATCCAAATTCTGTAGAACCCAACCAAGATTTTTCTATAGGTTTTGAATGCCACTCAATGATACTCATGAAAGAGGTTTAATGCTTGAACTAAATATATATTTTAAAAAAATCGTTAGTTTCTAAAGTTTCTTTTCTTCATCAGTTTCTATATTGACTCCTTCTTTTTCCTTAGTATTACCATTTATAAAAATTATTGTGAAAGTAAGTTAAGTACAACACATTACCATTTCCCCCCCTCCATTTATAAACTGTGATCTCTTGTAGCAAATTATTTATACTGATTTGGGCTACAGATGTTTTTATTCTAATACAGTGTTATCAGAGTTATATACTGAATTTTTAACACTGAATACATAGGATTGTGGATTACTTCCACAGCTATAAAGCCAGGATGGTGCTAGTATGATCTCAAACTAGTTTAAAACTAGTATAGCTAGCAACATTTAACTCACTGAAATTCTTCTCTACTTTTATCAGTGCAAAAGAAAAGAAATCAAGTCCAGTATGTCCCTTTCTTTTAACAATTGAAAGAAATAAAATAGGGTAGGAAATTACAGTGTAATGTAAGAAAATTATTATGTTGGCACTGTAAATAAATTTTTAAAAAATCTCCACTCTTCTAAAAACTTAATATTAAAGGCTTCAAAAAGACTTGACTTCTATGTCGTTCTAGCAGTAGATAGCAGCATGAACATAAAATAGATCTATGTACAGAAATCATGAAGAAATACAAAATATCATGAGGTTTAATACTTGATCATGTCAGATGCTGAATTCTGGCTGTGACCCAGCAGACCATTTAAACATGTGGTTGGAAGTCAGCTTGCACATTGCCCCATTGAAGAACAAGGTTATTCAAAGTTTGAGCACATGGTTAAGTGCTTTGAACGATTGGGTCATTAAAGTACCAACCACTTACTGCCAGAGTATAAGCCTAAATTACCACTATGAACAGGCTGTTGCATAGCTGTCCATTATGAGGCTTACATACTGCTCTCTGAAGCATGATTCGAAGCATTTCTTCACCACTGATAAGAAAAAACCTGTGGGTCTGTCTGGGCAGGAAATTCCTACATTCCCGTCATTTCACTTGCATGTGCAAAACCAAATTACATTGATGCCCAGATATAAGCATCACTTAGGGAAATACAAAGCGCTGTCAATGATAATGGTAATTATACAATGCCACTTCTCTCTCAGCACACGTACACACTCCATTAGAGTCAATTTCCTCCTGTATGCAGGGTTAGCATTAACTCATAACTGGCAATGAAAAGGGTAGAGTGATGCAAATAGCAAGTGCTACATGTCATATTTAACATTGCCTAGAGTTTCTAAGATGCTGCTTGATGCTGAGCAACATTGTTGCCTGGTAAAAGCGGTGTTGACAAAAAGAAAACTTGTGCCCTCTTAGCAGTAAGTAGAACTGAAGTAAGAAGAGAATTTTATCTCAAAGCCTGGGACATGACTAGTCATAAAAGTGCATTTGTAGCCTTTCTTCTGACAATTATAGACTGGGAAATTATGTGTGTTCACTGAAATATATATCCTGGAGGAAAGCAAAACAGATTTGTTTTGCTAGTGGTAGCATGAGAACCAAATTCTGCAGATGTTTCCCTCATCTCTTTCCTTAACTTTGGTGACTTCTATTGTGATTTAAGGGTTGTGATAAAAGTAGGAATAGAAGGTCCTAACTTTATTTTAATTATGGATATCTATACCTATCAATACACACCTGTCCTATTCAGATCTCAACATAAAATTCCACTGTGGTTGCTTTGAGTTTTTTAGGTGGTTGGTGAGCAGCTTTTTTGCTCAAGGAGTATTGATGTACTTTTCTTTTGTTAGAGAACACTTTCAGTTTAGTTCTTAACATTTAGAGGAAAAATATCCATAGAGAAAAAAAATCCTACTACTACTTTCTCCTTTCTCACCCTCTCACCCTTATTCTGTCATCCTGCCTCTTGATTTCCTCACATTATTTTACCATCTTCATACAAACATAGCGCCATGGCCATCTGAGGGATCAAGAGCTACCTCATGTTCATAGGAGAACCTTAGTTTGTTGTAATAGATGCTGTATGGTGCTTAGGTGTTATTGTGATTACTGCACTAGAAATACTAATTTGTGCAACAACCTTTACCTGGAGAGAGAAGAAATTCTGTAATGGCAGCACAGTTAGGCCTTTGTCCTGAAAACTTTGCAGTGGTAAACTAGAAATGTTTCTGTAAGTAAGCAGAAGCATCTCTCTCACCACAGGGCTTTATAAAATGGTAAAATCAAGGATAGCAGAACAAGGACTTCATCAGTGTTATGTAAACAGCGTTATATATCAGTGAAATTCCTGCTTATCAAATACTGAAACTTTGGCATAATGCCCCCCCCCCCCAAGTCATGACTGTTCCTGAAGTACCTGAAACATCTCACCACTTCAGTGCTAAATGCTGTTGACTGCCACCTTTCCAGCCTGTCCAGCTGCAAATACATGGGCTGTTATTCTTATATCCCTTAACTCTGATATAATCTTGTCCCCTTTTGATGAGGGCAAAAAAAATTACTTCTGTACAGTCACTCAAGATCAGCTTAGCTATTGCAAATGTCAGGTTCTGTCAGTGGGAAGCCAAGCAGTGTCAAACTGCATTTGAATGCTGTGTTCAAAAAAAGCAGAAAACCCTCTGATGAATACAAGTTGTGTCTTTTAGTTTATGTACTGGTAACTTATGTGATGCAAAGATGGAGTCACATTTGGGTAGGATTTGGGTAAGAGTCTTTTCATTTTTTGCTCTAAGTGCATACCCTACTCTGTAGAATAAAGGTGTTATTGGAAGATGTGGGAGTACCTATAGAGCCTTGGACTAGAACTCGGATTGCTCAGCTTGGCTATGGCTCATCTCCATCATTTATAAAACTCAATATTTATGACAAAAATAGACACAACTGAAAGTAAATAAAGGGGAAGTAAATGTATTTGACCTTCCTGTATGCCAACCAAAAGCTGAATTCGAAGCAATGATGATATGAGAGATACGGGACAACCCGATGCAAAGCAGACCTGAGTAGACTGGTAAAATACCAGCTGACATTCTCTGGTAATGTATGGCATTTTAGAACATTTACTATCCATAAACTTAAAAAAGATACAAAAACCCACAGCCTCATTTCCCTAGTGAAGTATAGAACATTAAATGACTTGCAAGGGAACACACAGCAGGTTAATGGCGAAGCTATTGATCCAAGACTTTCATTGATTCCAGCCATTGGATTACAGAGCTGTTTCACAGACCTTCCTTTTGAACCATTCTTTGGTTGGAACCTCTACTCCTTCAAATATATTTCACCTTAAAAACTGGCACAAAGTTATATGCAGAGATTGATGTAAGCATAATCAAGACCAAAACTTACACAGCCGTCAGTTTTACATGGTGAATATACCATACGGATTATCAACTTAATGCTATTATTAAAAATGCATTATTGCATACTAAACACATTGAGCATACTAAAATTGGATTATCAGTCAATTTTGTCAAAAATAAATCCCCAGTGACATGCAGGAAGTTTCCAGCTCTAGCATCCTAGGGGTAATATTTCATGAGCCAAGACAGCAGAATTAGAAAGAATGCTGCACACTAAGGAGGAAGCTGGGCTGCAACCTAGACTCTATGAGGCCAGTGGTAATGCTGTTATTGATGTTATTGGGCTAGATTTTCAACTTCTGAATAGCCTAGAAGAAGACAGACAAAGAGGAGAGTGGAGTGTCAGCCCCAGCTGGGATCCATCTGGTCTGAATAGCTCAGTTGAGCACAGGATATCTACAGATACAGATATAAAACCTGTGTCAAGTTGAAACTTGGGGGCAATTTCTAGCAAAGCAGAAGTCTTTCACCTTAGACTGTACATGTGAACTGGGCAGATGATGATAACCCTTACTGTTGCCCTGAAAACTGCAGAGTTTGGAGGAAAAACCTCTACAGCACCAGAAGGGCACAATCAGACAGCTTAGAGGTAAAATCACTTTCCTCTCTTCCACAGTCTACATCACTAGAACAAAAAGCAGGGTGCTACTTTTAATTAGGCAGATATGAAAAAGCTAAACTGAGAAATGAGCCCTCATTTTGAGATAACCTGTAGGTCAGGTTTCAAACTGAACCATTTTAAGATTTAAAAATAGAATTTGTCCTACAGATGGACTGAGTAACCTCTTCACCTGGGCCTCAATTAAGCATTGCTTGAATGTGATCAGTGGACTGGAAGTGCTGCAGGGCATTCCCTTCACCTTTCACTCACCTTCATCAGTCAGGAGAAGAAAAGGGAAGGACAGTTTTGTAAACTGTTCATGTATGCAATTCACTTTACCTGTATTTTTATTTTGGAATCACTGAGCAGTAAGTAATGAAAATTTATCAGTAATGAAAACCTATCCCAAACTACAACTAGGCAAATAACCTTTTTAAATGGTTTAGACCCCATATCTCAGCATCAAAAGCTCTCAGGCTGAAATGTTCTTCAGTCTAACTGATGCTTTAAATTATTTTAATGACTACCATTTTTTATTTTAAATTCTTGGACCAATTGCAATTGTTCTAAATTTCAGCTTTGCCATTCAATTGTCACATGAGCCACATAAAATTCTTCTAGTTTCCTGTTCTGAGGAGATCTGCACATTTGCAATTCTGCTTCCCAGTGCATTTGCGTAAGTAGCTTCAAAACCCTCTCTGCCAGTAAAACCGAATTATTTGATTGTTCCGAGAAAACGAACACAAAAGGGACATAAAAAGATCAAGCTGTGTTTATTTAAGATTTGGATAAATGTCCATAGAACACTCCTGGCATTATTTGTCCAGCTCTTTTTAACAGTGTTGTGGTGCAGCATTTTGGATAGTGTGGTGCCTAAGCTAACCAGCCTTACTCAGTATCTTCCCCCAGGATGAGATCACAGAGAGGTTGGATAGCCCAAGTGTGTTGCACTCACTCAACGTAAACTCAGACCCTGCAAAACTTCCTGGAGAGTGAAGAATTAAAGGAGAAAATGGTTCAAAACATTACAATGTGCAATTTCAATGCAAGTCATAATGGAAGTAGCTGTGTGGGAGGATATTATAAGCCTAAATCATTATAAGCCTAAATCAGATGCCCAAAGATTTGTGTCCTCTCCAGAGATCGTTCCATCAGGCTCTACAAGAGGTTTTTCAGTGGAAGAAAAATAGTCCACCCTCCCTTCAGGCTGGAGAAGGTTGTATGGCTTTTTAAACAGTTTCTAATTAAATTCCATATTATTGCTTCTCCTCTGGGAGACTTTAAAAGTCATGCAAACTTCACAGAGCCCACACTTGTAAACCTCAAGCAAAACACCAGTAAGGAAATAAATAGCAGTTCTCTGATCAGCATTTGACATTCTCTACTATATTTTTGGTGGGATGAATTTGTCTTTCTTCTAAAGCGTGCTGATAAATTAAATGAGTTACTAAACCCAGCATTATTTCATGTTTTAAGGCACACTGAAATCAAACACTCCAATTCACAGGGATTTGCTTTCTGCATAATTTTGGGGGGGAAATAGGAAAGAAACCTAGTAATTTCTAACATGTTAAAGGGACTAATATGTACATTAATATTTTCTTCAAGCTCCATATTGTATATTCACAGCTACTGCCAAACACTACAACAGAGACCGTGCATTAGGATATGAAACGGGAAGTGGTCAAATTTTCAAAGCAAGCTGCTGGGCGCCAAACACTTTTGAAAATCTGGCCCCTGACTCTTTGGTGCTGTTCCAGAAAGAAATATCTTTATGCTGGCAGCTGGCCAGCCAGCTTTGGAAATCCTTCTGCACAGTTATTTCAGTAAAGCGTAAAAGCCGATCCCCAGCTTTCTCTGCCTGATTAAGCACTGTCACCAATCACTATGCAGCTCTAAGGTACGCATGAAATATTGCTAGATAAATCCTCCATCTCCAGAGAAATGTGTTTCCTGTGCAACCGTAAATCCAGGTACTGTGTTGAAACTAATCCAGTCTGGCAGTGCTATGGCCCTAGAGAAGTTTCCTTAGAAACAACAAACTTATGCAATGGCAAAGTCATCCAATCTTTTCATGCCACTATATTATATTAAAAACACATGGTTTATTTATACAATGACTTACAGATCAGAGTCCTAGAAATAATAATACATAAACTTTATAGCAAAAAATATACATATAATAATTCATCCTCCTATGACATATAGAAATGATGTATATTTGTGTGTGTGGACATATATATAAATATATGGGTTGTACTTACGTTTAGGACACTTGTGTATAGATACGTGTATCTACGTACACACAGTATACATTTATATATCTTTCTAGGTGCCATGTGTGTATACACACACAGAAGCATATTTACACTCTGTGAGTAGATGTGTGCTTTGCTGAATCTGCACACGTATAGCTGGAGTCCTTCACTGGCTGTGAGCATCAAAGGCGTCAGTGACCACCTGCCTTAGTGTCTGCAGAGAGAACCAATGTCATCGCTGTGGGCAGAGGACTGGCTTGATGCATCTTCCTTTGTGCAGAACTAAATTTGCCGGACAGTGGCACCCTGCAATGCAGGGCTTGTTGCATGGGCCAATCTCGTTCCAGTTGTCACAAGTTTTGACACACCCTGGACCACAGGTATCATAAACTGCACCATGTTTACACTGGGTTGCTGAAAGGCATTTAAAAAGAACAAAATATGCATATTACACAGAGTCACAGAAGGAAAGTTGCATATCTATTTGCTTGGTTTCTACTGCAAAGATCAAAAAGCACATTTTGGTATGACAATAATCTAGAGGGAAAAATTACTTCTAAAGAGATTCCACTGTATTAAATGCAACACTGTTTTACGTCACAAATATAAAGGTAGCAAAATTTCTAATCAAAAAGGTATCAAGTTCCTAGCAGTCTTGAACTTTTTGAGCATTCTAACAAAGCTGGTATATAAAGCTTTGGCAAGGTTTCTATCTATAAGCAGATCTATGCTTTATATTTTATGTTTAACATTTTTTATTTATTAGTTACAATGCCTTGTATCAAAGATTCCTTGAAACACTTACAAGGACATACAGTCATTATCAGTCCCACTCCTACCGAAAGAAAAGAGAGTCATTCACCATGTCAGACTTTCTATTTCTAATACTATACTTTCAATAGTGCATATTGCAGCAAATCAAAACAATGCTGTTAATTCAGCAGAACCATTTCTAAAACAAACAAAATTAAAAATTATTTCCATGGTTTATACTTTTTACCAAGGGATCACTGAGAATGAGGATTTTTGTACTTAATGATTCCAGTATCTATCATTGATTTATGTAGTTGACAGTTCAATGTATTTCCAACACAAGAGACCACTGAGGGCTCAGCTAAAAGCACTATACCTCCTCCAGATCAATATTTAAACTCTTAACATTTTATATCCTGCCTTTTTAGTATGGAGAACAATACATGGTTCGATAGCAAATAAAAGCCTGTTATTCTTTCTAACGGCTGTGCTGATGGCAAAAACAAGTACTGACAAAATAGTTTATAGATGGTAAGGGACTCGCAAGCATCCAGAATCATCTCTTGTTATTTACAGAGATGTGGTTGCATTAAGGAGGTTTCTTCCATTCTGAGAGAAATTGCAGGTCCGGATTTTTTAAAGAACAGTTCTGTTACAGAGAAAAAAATGATGTTTTGTTGTGAGGATTTGTCTTAGAGTACCATTACAGTACTGTTATTATTCATAAAGAGAAAATAGGCAGAAATAAATTGATTAAATATGTATAAGAGTGTATCACAGAGGATGGATGCTAAGGCATCATAAATTTAAGGGGTTCCTCCTCAGCAGTAACAAAGGGGCCTTCAAAACAGAATCAGCTTCTTGTGAGTTTTACTTCTTATGCATTTTGTGGCATTTATAAATACATGAAAAATAGCCCTGAAGAAGGAATCCTGGCAATAATGTATTAAAATTTCTCAGGACACAGATATTAAATAAGCAAAAGAAAAATTGGAAAAAATGGAAAACTGCAGAAAATTACCCTGGAGTTACAGAGCATCAACAGCTGGATATTAGGTAGACAGTAGAGAGGGAAAAAAAAAAAAAAAAAAAAGCTTTCTAGCCTAAAGCATGAGAAAGCACCAGAGCAAGCTACCTAAAAATATATCTTTTATTGAACGTCATTTTAGAATTTCCAAGGTTGGAAAAAACATCTTTCAGCAGTGTTCGAGAGATAGGCTTATTCTGCTTGTGGGTATAGACCTTTTGAGAACTCTTCTCCAGCTTCACATTTCTATCTTGCTCTACACGGTAACTTTCATGCACATTTTAAAAGTGACTACAAAAAAGTAATAACTAAAATGAAACTTCAATGAAAAGGGAAATTTAGAAGGTAGGAAAAACATGCAAACAATATTGAGCATACAGTAAAATGTTAGATTCACAACAAACTCTGCACTTACACAGTGTGTTAAGAACAGAGATTGAATCTCTATAAGAGAGGAAACAAAAACGTGTGGAGCTCTCAGGAGCTTTGTAAACAATGTATTAACTGTCCAGAAGAGTAGATCAAGATGTTCAAAGACAGACAGTGTCCACACACAACATGAATTGTCTTAAGGGGGCTGTTTATCAGAAGCGTTTTTCCCTCCTCTCCGAAAATGAGTTTCCCTTCAAAGGATCTCTAACTGGCCGAACACCAACTGAAATATAGGCTTCATTACATGCAATTTCCATGTAGAAAGGTCTGTGAGCTTCAGTTTTTAGGCTGCACAGGTTTCATGCCACAAAGCTTTACTGCAGTAGTAGCCAGCCAGTTTGTTCCACCTAAGCTCTGTTTGGTGCCTCAGCTGAGGAGTTTGAGGAAAGTTGGCCAAAGTCTCATTGCCACTTCCTTGTCGCTGACCCAGAGCAAACGAGAATATATGACAGGCTGCTCGTGGTAGCCGTGGCATCTGTAAGTACGCCCCAGCTCTGCTTTACCACACATGGATGTGGTATGTCAAAACACCTCCTTCTTCTTCAGATGATGCCATGCAGAAAATACGATGACTTTATTTTCTGCTGTAGGCAGTCGATAATGGTATTATTAACTTGCTGTCAAGGGAAAAATCAGAAAAGTACAATGGCTGCTGTTCAAGGTCCCTGGATGGCTTTTATTGTTGAGTGCTTCAGTTGTTAACATGTGGTGTGATTGATCCAAAACATTCCACTTCATCAACAGTTTAAAAAATAAAAATAAAGACATTCTGCAGTAGGCTTCCCAGGGGCTGCTGAAATGAAACAGTACCATGTAAACATGGAAAACAGAAGTGATGCCTTTGCACCTGTCTTTTAAGAGGAATTCCTTTCTTAAAGAACTGAGCTCTGTTCATAATAACTTCCTTAGTGCACTAACAAAAAAAAAATCAAAACCCCAACCCCAAAGTACAAAAGTTACTAATAATACTGCATTTTGCAATGTTACCAGTCCCAGCAGGATTTTTCCACTCTTCTTCTAGAACATGTGTTTGGCATGACAAATGTGAGCTTCCTCAGACCACTTTCTGAGCTGGCAGGATGGTAGCCAGCTCCAGTCCAGAAGCCATATAGTCACATAAATACAGCACTGTGCCTGAGCTAATAAACTCTGCCTAATAAGGCCATACAGTTTTCAGACCAGAGCTGGTTTATTAAAGCCAGTTTGGCCGTTTCACAGAGAAAGCTTGTATCTGCCTGTGCCTGTCTTTGTAGACATGGTCATAATTATTTAGGAGGAATTCTTGTTCCCCAACACAAAAGCCAAAATGCCTAACATGGAACTGCTGAAGGATTCCCTTGGTGGATGAGATCTGGTAAATCTGATTCCGCAGAAATTTCTGAGCTAGTATTTGTGCATCAATAAATCATCCTGCTTCTTCTGTTGGTGTTGCACAGTTTGGGCTTCTGAGGTGTTTCGTAGGACTTTCAAGCTGAATGTCACTTGTGGTGTTTGCAATTTACAACATCTGCTTCTTACATAGTAGAAGGCAATAGACGTGGGCACTGATGTTACACTTGTGATAATCTTTTCAACTGTCAGTTTTTAATGAATTTCCACTGAAAAGCCAGAATAGCCTTCTGATACATACTCACACAGAATAAAGCAATTCAAGGAAAGCAACATATAACAGGGAGAAAAAGTGGCTTTGGCTAGAAAATTTCACAGCAGACCCAGGGACCCAGGAGAGAAGAGTCAAAAACAGATACAGACTTATCCTCCTCTAGTTCAACTGATTTCATAGGAAAAAGAGAAAATTGTTTGTTTTTTACAAGGCTGTTTGAGCATGTCAGCTCATCAGTGCTACCATATGCACTTTGTTCTTTATTATAGTCCATATCTGCTTTCTTCTTCTTGCCTGTGTAGTCATGCCTATGGCAGGGAGTTATTGCCATCTCCCATCCCTGAGTCTTCTTTCTCTCAGTGCCCTCAGAAATTCAGTGTTAAATTACTATGGCCCAAGTCCTTCCACCACTTAAGTTTACTTAATTGCACTTTATCAACTGCTTGCCTAGCCTTTCTTGGCCTAAACCTCCAATTTTTTCTATATCCTTTCCTCTTCAAACCTCTTCCTTCCATTTGTATCCTCTCTTTTTCCTCTCTCATGTATCACTCTTACTTCTTCTTTCCCTCACATTGGCATTCTTGGTTTTTTCTTCTCCACACATCGTATTTCTTCCTGCACCCATCCTAAGTGGTCTCACTCCCCACTACCTCCCATGAAAACCTGTATTCCTTTCCAAACCCTCTATGTTCCCATGTGGAGCTCACCAGCCCTTTCATACCATAACCATTTTGCTTACTCATCAGCTTCTGCTCTTCACCCCTTCTGTTAAATGGCAGCTGACATTCCCTTTACTGAGTCAACCTTAAAGGACACCAAACCTTGTGCAGTATTTCACAGAGGACTTAAAGGAGGATATGCTGCCACACTGGGAGAGGAGGAAGAGCATATAGGAATCAGGACATGTAATTCAGCCTCCTGAGCATCCTGTTTGGCTGGCCCTCCAGACAACACAAGCTTTCTAAAGATTATAAAAATGTGCAGCAGTCAGGGTAGAGGAACTGGCAACCACACAAGAACTGGTTTTATAACACACAAAAGAATAATTAAAACCTGACTTTACTAATAAGTATACTCCATTTTCATCAGAACACAGCTCTTCCAAGTATCCCACTAGCTATGAAATGTTAAGCAGGAAATGAAAGTCACAAATGCTACAATTTTATTATGGATATATTGTTTCATACCCATGAACTTTCATCCGTAATTAGGACACAATAATTGTAAGTACAAGTTTTGGAGAGGGGAAAAAAAAAGTCAAAGATTAATATCTTGATGCTGGCCACTGGTAACATTTGGAGTGCAGTGGATGCACTTTAATGCTTGCAATACACTTTACTGTAGAAGATGGTGCTACCTGCTTGACGTTGAATGCTTAACTGTTTGAAGGCATTTGATCATATACAGCTTATCTGTATTTCATGCTTAAAAAGATTTCACCTTTCCCTCTAGAAGTCTGCACTGTGATTATAAAACTCAGATGGATTTAAATACTTCTTTCATTAGTTTTAATGGAAGATGTGTATTTATATTCCCTCATAATGTTCTCTCAAGGACTCTTTTCGCCTCAGAAACTTTTCTTGTCTTTGGTAAAATGCCAGAAAAAATTGTGAAAAGAAGCCTCAATTAGTTAAGTCGTGATATGCCAACACTTGTATAAACTCCTTCAGGCAGGAACTAGAGTTTTTATTCGTTATACAGCATCTGCTACAGTGAGGTCTCAGTCTGAAGAGCTTTGGTCAAAAAAAATAAAAATAGGATGTTTGTTTCAGGTTCTGCATGGATCTGCTACCAGATCAATAGATTAAAATTGCATAAATTATTAGTGCTGTCTGAAACCACATCCTTGCATAGGGCTTTCACTTAGTGACACCCTGTTTAGATTGTTCTGTTCCTTTGTATGAAAAATCCTGAGCCTTTCATGAGCAGTCAATCAAACATAATTTGTTCTGTCACTCACCCATCCCCGCTGTCATGCTTTCAACAGAAAAGGAAATTGAAGTTGAGAGAGTAGACCCTGAGCCGCACACAATCACCAAAGTGGACCACAGAGAAATAGCTCTTTGACCAGCACTGAGTATACTTCTCTCATTTTTTTTCCAACTACTGTCAATTGCTTTACATAAATCTGAATACATTTCCAGGCAAACCAATGCCATTATAGAATGTCCTAAATTAATGAGACCATCATCAAGGGAAATATTCATGTGCAATATTGCTTTTTACGTCAAGTACTCATGACCACAGGCCACCACTTCTCATGGAAACAATTACTCACAATTACTTGCAATTAATGCATTTCTAATCACACAGGGAATCTGTTCCAAGTACCAAAATTAATGCAGGTTTGCATTTTAATATTCCCATTAAATACATTCTATCTTCTTCCCTTGTTGAACCTACTGCAATCATATATGCATGTTGTCTCTGGAAATATAACTGTGCTTTAACAGGAGGTCAGAGGAGTTTAAACATTATTTGTAATCAACTGTTTACATATCCTGAAAGAAAAAGCTACGTGCTTCTTCCTGGAAGTACATAAAATTAAGATAGGTAGCATTAGAGATTAAAAGACTTGCAGCAAAATAAACATTTCTAATATTTGATGGTTGAAAATCTTTCCTGGCAAGGTCTTTCTCCATAACTCAGAACGCAACTTCCCAATGGTGCAATCCCAGTCTTTTCTAGCCGGTTCATTTTTGATCCTCCTCCACCAGTAAAGGCACAGTAGCCTATTACCTTATGCACTGGCTTACAAAGAAGCAGTCCCAAAATGCTTACCTGCACAGTTCTGCTCTGGTACCCACTGGACTTTCAGTCCTTCCCTCTGACAGGCTCGGGCGTATGCCAGGAATGACTCGCAGTAGCAGTTTTTATGGACCGGGCACTCGCACATGTCTGTCACACAGGACCTGCAGAACAAAACCCCAAAACAAATCAACAAGGAAATCTTTGGCAAATATCTGTGCAAGGGTTGGAATTGATTGCTTTCCAGTCACAGCATCTTGGGCTAAACAGCAAAAAAGTTGAATGCATCTCTGCTGTCACATCCCAAGGGCTTATCTCTTTTTTTTTGATGTGCTGCTCTGATGCAGAGAAGTCTCAAGAGCACCAGGGAGAGAACCATGCAGAAACATGGATGTGAGAAGACCCAATAAACATCAGACAGAGAGGGCCGAGACCACAGTGGGAGAAGGCAAATTCTATGTTTGCAACGATTTTGTGTCAAGACAAGATAAAGACTTCTTTCTTATTTGCTGAAAAGTAATAATTTAATAATTTTACCATTAATAATACCAGCAGTGTTAAGTGGATGACTTCAGCAGGTAATGAGCACATGTTCTTCTGTGCAAGGGATGAGAAACAGTGCCTTCTCTTCAGGTTACCTAGAGCTTCTCCCCACTTTGAAGGTCCCAAAATAGCTATATGCCTGTTTTCTCAGCAGCATCACTACTAAATGCCAGACCTTAAGAGACTCCAAAGAAGCAGGGCCAATGCAGCTTAACTGAGCAGTTCTCATGCTAGGAAATCGTCCAGGCAGTTGTTAATACAACCATCTTCTTCCACTGCATAAGATGGAATCACCACAAAACATGGCAGGAGGCAAAGCTGCTAACATGGCCCTGAGTGAAACTGCTACTGCATATGTCACCACTATATTTCAAGTTCACTCATCCAGTACATGTGCTCATTTGGCACAGACCTAAAATATAACTGGCAAGAGACAGCGGATTTGCAGTCGACAGTTTCTGCATACACAAAATGCTTAGACGCTTCTGGTGGCAGAGCTGAGGGAGGAGGTAACC